>NW_017963735.1:0-151848 GCF_001661395.1 Hyphopichia burtonii NRRL Y-1933 | reverse complement strand
AAAAAACAAGAAATTGGGCAGGACTTAATAATAGCCAAATCAGCAAAAGGTAAAACAATCAGACAAAAAGAAAAAGACAGCCTTTTTTTTGTATGGGGAACGCACATACTGCATGGTGCGTTCACCACTGCATATACAACCGCAGGCAACTGGCCCACACAGTTACCAGCATGCACACTTATTTTCACTCTGCTATAGATTTTTTTCCAAATATTTATTTTTTTTCATCATTTTGGGAGGGGGGAAATTGATTTTCATTACTCCTATGCTATGCCATGCCATGTCATGCCGTATGATTCTATTCCCGCTAAGCTTGGATCTCTTAGATAAACAAGGAGCCACCAACAATCAGACAGACAGCATGTTCTAAAAACAGTAATACGAGTGGGTAACCAGTGGCATTCTAGTGGCGGCAAAGTGTTATCAAAGATACCGAAGCTTAAGTATTGAGTGTTGAATGCATATGTAGGAGGAGATCAATAGAGTATACCTTCTAATGCATTTCACGAGCATTTTATTCCAACTTCGCTTCTGTTGTTGCTTTTTGCTATTCACTCTTTGGCTGTCAGTTACCCGTTGTACCATTTCTTTTTAATATTTGCTATTTTGGCTACCTAATAATAGTAAGAAATGTGGCTGCTCAATAAGGTTCGTAACTGATTTTGTCTTGTTTTCTTCTTCTCATGAGTAGTAGGAAAACCAATTTTCTCGTAATTGAATTTAGATGACTGTTTTTTTGTCTGCTGGTTTAGTGAATCGTGTCTGCAGAAGAAAAAGGAAATGTGCTCGATGATTGGTATGTTCTTTTTGTTTCTCTTCTATAAGTTTTGTACCACTCACGCCACCAATACGGAATCGGGGGCAGGAGGCCACTGCCGACACAAAACGCTTCTGTCCGGGAATGTGGGCTGGGAAGTCTGGGTGCAGGAGGTGCAGCTGCAGTGGTCATCCAGACAGATTGCACATGCCATGTAACGTGCCATAAGGTAATACGAATAACACGCTACTCGTTCCATGTATCCTGGTTCCATGTATCCTGTGGTGTATGCTTTAAAAAACAACCTGGTTTTTTTTTTCCCTTTGATTTCCATAAATAAGATGGTCCAATCTTTCACAGCTTTGGGCGTTGGTATTTTCACCACTTCCAAGATGATAGACTTCGCTGTTATGCATGCTGCGCATGCTGTGCCGAGTGTATGCAACTCGCGGTTCTATTGTTGCAAGAAAGCTGGAACCATAAAATGGCAATAAAACCGTTACTGATTTTTTTTGTCATGCTGTTTTGTCTTTTGTCTGACATTTTTTGTCTTGTTCTTTTTTTCCTTGTTTTTCATTCCTTTTTGTTTTGCTTTATTCTTTTGGGTTCAGTATTCTTCCACACAATTCTTTCCCATTCGTTTCCTTTAAGCGATGCAGAATCACCGTTAGCGAATCAGCCGTCAAGTTGATCTCGCTGCCCGCGTGAAATCTGGCCTGCTACTCACGAGCCAGGCTAAGGTCATTTGCAGCTTTAACCTTGCAATACAAAAATGTCAAGCACAAGGGGTGCAAGGTCTGCAAAGAGACTAAGTATAGCGGGTCGCGCAATGTAATGTAAATCTAGATAAAAAATATGAGATTTGGAAGGGAATTATGTGTTAGCGATTACTCGGAGCAGATTATGTAAGAACGGTCTATTTAACAATAATATGTCTTTTACAGGTCTGATCCATACATACAAGTGTAATTCATACATACAAGTGTAATTCATACATACAAGTGTAATTCATACATACAAGGGATTACATACAAGTTGAACTATTTACAAGGATTCCATACATAAGTGCCTTTCCATACATATCTGCAAAAGAATTATAAGTCTCCTCGGTATAATTCCTTAATGATATTACCATTGATAATGGTTTCCTTCACTATTCCTTGAACCAGTTGGGGGAATACCCGACCATACCAAATAGCTTTTCGTGATTTATCCTTTGGGAAATAGATTACATTGCCTGCATAAGCGTGTCCACCAATATGGCTTACTAGTCCAATGTCGATTTTTGAGGTTAATTCCTCTTTATCTAAGACTTTTTCAAATTCCTCTATTAACAACGGAGCCATGAGTCCACATCTCACGTCTCTGGCCAGATGCCCGCATATTAAAATGAGATCTTTATCGATATCTATTTCACTGAAATTGGCGGGTTGCTGTTCTTCCAAATCGAGTTGGGGTTCCGGTTGGGCAAATGGATTATATACTGGTTCTTGATGGGACATTTCTTCCTGCGAAGGCCTCAAATATTTCTTAATGAACTCTTTAGTATCTTTAAGGCCAAACCGTATTTTCTTATTATCGGGATATAAATAAACTAATTGTTCATTTGGTTGAAGATCACTAATCTCGCTATATTTACTCTGGGCATTCGATACCATGATTGGATGATACGCTGAGACTAATTTTTTTTTCAACAAGTTAATTTCTCCACTTAATGACCCGGGTACTAGCTCAATCTTAGATGGCATCTTATTGAAGTCTTCAAATCCATGCGAGAATATTAAAGCGTGCTTCCATGGCAATACTTTAGTCCCGTTGAGATTTTTGGCATAGTCAATCGGTTTATCACTGGGGAATTTAGGAATCTCGCAGAAAGTGCAGCCCGTATCGTACCCCGGTGCTGGACATCTCTCAACGAGTTGCGAGTAGCTCCGTTTACTAATACGTAATCCATTCATGATGGCGTTGTACTTACTTTGATTAACAATACTTGATCGGTTTTATATACTGGGAGGTGTTTTTTTGGTCTCCGTCCACGACCTCGTATTTGGTTATGGATAACTAACTACTAAATTCCGCTTTTAATTTCCATCCTTTCAAGTTGGAATCCCAATCAGCGATTTCTCGAAGCATTGATCTTACCAAAACCGTCTCCTTTTCGTTCCTGAAATCAAGCTTTATTGGTAAATTCCGTAAAATTTCATTTGATTTGCTAAATTGTTCCGGACATTTTTTGAAAAATTCAATCATTTTTTCTAATATCTCTTTTTTATCATTAACCAACGTAGTTTCATTATCTACTTTATTTTGCTTTAATTCATTCAAAATAGATGTTGAAGAAAGTAAATTTTTGCTATTTTTAACCATTGGTTTCTTCACCTTTTTAGGTCCAAACTTGCCGGCAGCTCCAAATTTACCAGTCCAGGTTGGGGTTCCAATAACATTTTTACGGGCTAACTTTCTAGACATTTTTAATGCATTGGCTGCTTCATTTGCAACCTTGTTAGCTTCTTTTTCAACAAGACTTATTTCTTGGTTTGAAGAATCCATAATCTCATCATGTTTTAATGTACTATGAATAACTCCACTATTGGCAAATAACCCTTCCATTAATCTATTTTCATCTTTTGCACCACTCTTAGATTCTTCTTCTTCTTCTTCTCCATCTTGTACTGCTTCACCTTCAAATTTATCCAATTTAGATACTCCCATTATATTAGCAACTTGATATAAATCATCATCGTTTTTGTGTTTGGGTTTATATAGTTTATTTGATTTACGAGTCTTGCCTCCTCTTATGGCCCTCTCGGATCCATTAAACAAATCCCCAGTCTCGGTCCCTTTTTCTTCTGGGTCTCCTAAGGTGAAGAGATCATGCAAGTCGTTCATCTTGAAAAACCGTCGCTGTTTAGGGTCCTTCAATATCTTATTCGTTAAAAAAGTCTTGAATATCTGTCGATGATATATTTTCTCTTCGATTGACCCGGCAGTCATTAATCTGTAAATGGTAATATCCTTCTTTTGTCCTAGCCTCCAAGCTCTTTCTCTTGCTTGAATATCGGTAGATGGATTCCAGTCTGGATCATAGATGATCACTCGATCTGCCCCAGTTAAGTTAACCCCTAATCCTCCAACTTTAGTAGTAAGCAAGAAAACATGGTAGTATGAATTATTATTAAAAGTATCAACGAGTGATTGTCTTTTGGATATTGAAGTCGATCCGTCCATCCTAAGGTAATTGAAATGTTCACCAATTAATTCTTTACCTTCACCGTCAACTGGTCTTAAATTGGTAATAAACTTTTCTAATATATCAAGCATTTGTTTGGTTTGACAAAATAACAATGTTCTATGCCCCTGGTTTTGCCATAATTGTAATAAATTCTTCAAAACTTGCATTTTCCCCGATTTCAAAGGTGATCCGTAATTATAACTTTTTTTACGAGTTAACATCTCTCTATCAACAAGATCCGGATGATTACATATCTTTCTTAAAATATCTACTCCCATCAAAACGTTCCGCTTACCTTTTAAAATAGCACTGATATCTTCACTGGCTAAGAATTTCTCATACATATCCTGCTGGTATTGAGTTAACTTAACAAATAATACCATTTCATTTTTTTTAGGTAAATCTTGGGCGACATCATTTTTCAATCGACGGAGCAAATATGGCGAAATCAAATCTCTCAATATAACTGCACATTTATATCCCGTTTGAACCTGAACATTGGATGCATTCGCATATCCTCCCATATTTATAGGTATAGAGAATTGTTGTTCGAATACTGGAAGCGTCCCTAACCTACCTGGGAAAACAAAGTCAAATAATGACCACAACTCTTTTAAGTTATTCTGAATTGGCGTACCGGATAAGATTATTCTATTATACGTCTTAATCTGTTTACATGTTAATGATATATCAGAATCGGGATTACGTATCTTATGACCCTCATCTAAGACAACATACCCCCATTGTCTTGGTAAAATTTGACGTGAATAGATTCTCAATCCAACATAAGTTGTTACAAGAACATGCCCCTTTTCCATTATTCTGTCAACAATTTCTTGTGCGTTTACTTGACTGTTTATACCTTTGAAACTACTTGGATTAACCGAATTGGGATCCTGGGTCTCCAAATAGGCTTCAATTTGCTCCTCAGATGTCAAAGATGATTTGGACATTCCTGATCCAATACTATGTAGTATGACACATCTCATTGGAGGCCACCATTTATGGAATTCATTAACCCACTGGTTCAATACAGTAGCTGGTACAACTACTAAAACAGGTTTGTCAAGTAGTCCAGAATAATGAAGACCCGCCAAAAATGCAATTATTTGAATAGTTTTACCTAAACCCATCTCATCACCTATTATACCACCAGTTTTTTGAGAATAAAGCTCCCATAACCATTGAACACAAGTCTTTTGATAGTCTAACAATGAAGGATATATATCACCAGGTAATTTGAATTGAGGATTAAGCACTGCGTCAGGAATCGTTGGATGAGGTTTCATCCATTCAGGCGACTCTGAGGTATCATCTGTTTTGCGCAACCTAGATCTTCTTGAAGTCCAATCGTTAAGCCTGGCTTGATAAACCAATTCATCACCGTCATCTATGTTGCGGGTATCTTTAATAACCATCTCTTTCGATTTTGATTTTGATACTTTTTGCTTACCTTCTATTAAATCATGCTCTTCATCATTTACAACAAAGTCATCCTCTTCATTATCCATAGCTGTTGCTTCATCGCGATATTCATCTTCACTTTTGTAATCAGATTCGTCCTCAATATTCTCCGATTCTTTTAGTGACTCTTGTATTTTATCATCGTCGTCGTCGACTTCATTATCATCATCGGATTCTCTCGCATCTTCAAAGCCAGGGGCTCTTAAAAATACTCGACTTGTTACATCTGTTGAAGCCGAGTCCTGTTGGAAAGCATTTTCATTACCAAAAGCAGTTATCTTCCCTGTTCTTATCAAAAAGTCTTTCTCTGATTCACCAGGTAGTCTTTCGTTTTTAATTTGATCTTTAGCTCCTTGATTCTGATTAGCTTCGCTCAATTGTGACTTCCCCTCTCTCAATCTAGCACTAATATCATCGACATCTCTTTTTAGCGGAACAATCTCATTTTCTTCAAACCATTTGATATCATCCTTAATTTGTTTTCTTTGAGACAACTTGGTCCTAGGATCCGCCAATCTTTTCTCAAGTAGCCGTATTCTTGATAACGATTTATTAAGATCTTTAGTTGTCTTCTCGAGCCTTTTTTCATCCAACTCTGCATCCTTATTGATCAAAGCAACATTTGCCTTCTTGGTGATCGATGTCTCAAGTTCATCTTGATCCACCAATTTGACCCCCAAGGATTCCAAGTCCTCATTACCCTCTGACATACTAACACAGGTTTCCCAACTTTGTTTGAAGCTAATACCAGAAATACCTTCTAATTAGAGATGCCTTCAGCTTTTAATCTGCGAATTTTGAAAAACGATAATGTCCAACAACCTGCACACAGAAACGCTTTAAAATCCGTCAAAAAGAAAAAAATTAAATGGTTGCAATAAAAATGTAATATACATATATAGAATTACTTATTATACACTTGTTTTTGTAAGTCCTGTAATGCATCGGCGTAAAGATGTTCGTCTTCACTAGTCACCAAGGTCTTAAAGTCTAATTCGACGTCGTTTATTGACTTATCACCCCTACCAACATCCTTCATTATGCTATTAAACCATTTGGTTTCACCTTTACCAAAACACAAGGTATAGGCATGACCAAGCTGGTTGGCTCTAGCAGTACGACCTACTCTATGGACGTACTCGCGGGAGGAGTTGGGCAAGTCGTAATTGACGACGTCAGTGATTGAAAGAAGATCGATACCACGAGCGATCAAGTCAGTTGCAATCAAAATGTTGATAGTTTTATTTGAAAAATCTTTCAATATTTTAGTACGAACACTAGTGATATTGTTTGTGGAGTTTATATGCATGACGTTGATACTCTCATTAGGAATAAGTTTGGCGAAGATTAATGTTAATAGTCTGGATAATCTAAGGGAGGCTTCATTTGATTTTGCAAAAACCAAAACATTTGATGTTTTTTGTTGATCTATTAAGAATTTTGCTAAGATCAAAGGTTTCGTTGGCGATTTTGCTGATCCAAGGGAGATTTTGTTTTCGGATAATGTTGCCGGAACACTGAATATTTCGTTAACCATTTGTTCTTGGTTATTTATAATGACCAATCTTGGTTTTTCAAACTTTAAATGGGATAATTTCCCGGCATCTGTAGTTAAGGTTGCAGAGAAAATTAATTTTTGAGGTTTTAAAGACCAAGTATTCGAAATATCATTAGTTTTGATTTGATGCATTTCAATTGAGGAAATTAAGGTCTGACACCAATTTTGAAATGACTGATTAAGCAAACGATCAGCTTCATCAATGACTAAATACCTAAGGTACTTTAAACTTATACTTCCCTTGGTGATATGATCGACTAATCTTCCCGGTGTGGAAACAATGATGTCTGGTTCATTTTGAGTCAATTTCGAAGCTTCCTCGTTTATTGATTTATCATTTTTTAAATTAACAATTGATAAGTTAGTTCCTTTTGAAATTTGGGACAAGGTTGATTTCACTTGGTTAATTAATGGTTTTGTAGGGACCAATATTATCGCCCTAACACGGGGGACCACTCTTTTATGCAATGCTTGGATGATTGGAATCAGATATGCTAATGTCTTACCAGACCCAGTTGCTGCATTAACCAATAAATCACCTCTAAAATCAGGTTGAAGCTTGTTTTTTTCAAAATCTTCAAGCAATAAATTGAGTACCGAGATTTGAACGGAAAATGCATCCTTAATACCTTGAGCCTCAAGGTTCTTTAACATGAAAGGCGCTAATGTTTTGAATTCACTTAAGGGTTTGGTTTCTTCGGGTGATGCGTATAGAGGTGTCGCCAACCAATCGAGGTTTTTCAAATGATTTGTATTGGATATCAATCTTTTATCTCTTGGTAGCATTGGCTGTGGTAATGGAGCAAGATCCTGCTTTTCAATTTCTTCATTTTCCTCGTCCATCTCTTCTCCCAGATCACCATTATCATTGACAGATTTTTGAAACTTTGTAAATATATGCAGATGTTTTGAAAGGTATTCTGGATCATTTTCAAGCGGCTCTTTTGGTTCACTATCGACTTCCATGTCGGTTTCATGCTTAGCCATTTCCGGGTCTTTTATTTCCTTCATTTCTATATCTTCTGACTCAATCTTGCCTTCATCTTTACTTTTCTCTGAAGATTGGCTTTCTTGGGTCATATCTTCACCTTCACCTTCACTGCTACTATCACTGCTTTCACTACCGTCTTCACTACTCTCGCTATCGTCTTCACTGCTATCACTATCGTCTTCACTGCTATCACTATCACTTTCGCTATCTTCACTATCTTCGCTTGATATGGAGGTCTGACTCAATCTTCTTTTACCACCAACATTATCCTCAACGTTGTCCTCTTCTGTTGGTAGAAGGGCAGTTGGATCGAATCTCTGCGCAAACATGTCTCCTCTCTTGTACTTATCAATACCAATCAACTCGAGTCCTTCTCCAGCTCTAGCTCATCGTATTAAAAGAGTTTGCAAATTTCTTTCTAGTACCTGCATATATTCCGGTCACGTGACGGTTTTTTTTTTTTTTTCTCTTTTTTTCAAATTTTCATTTTTCTTCAAAGCTTTCAAAGTCAAAAGGTTGATTCAGGCACTTTGAAGTCAATAACTGGTGGAAGCTCTTTGAAGAACTGTTTTCCAAGTGAATAAGAATGAGACCCGCTATACAGCTTTTGGGAAGGTCCGCATGGAAAGGTCCTCATGTTGTGCCATTGCCTATTGCCGATGCCATAAAGAATGGTACTCCAATTAGAACCAATGCTAGAAGCTGTACTATATTACCACAATTTGTTGGTTTAAAGTTCCAAATACATAACGGTAAGAATTACGTTCAAGTGAACATTACCGAGAACATGGTGGGTAGCAAGTTGGGTGAGTTTGCACGTACCAGAAAACCATTTCAATATAAATTTTCCAAGAATTAGAATATTCAAGAATCGTCATGATAATCGGTATCGCCTACGGAATCTTTCAATTCAAACATTATTACCTTGTAAATATACGTTATAATTATGCAATTTGAAGTGTAGTTTTTCTAAAGTTTTGTTAGAAGAACATTAAAATTAATAAAAAAAACATACAAAAAGAATAGAGAATTATGTCTAATGCGATGATGAATTATCTCTCCCCTCTAGGACTGTATGCCTCCATTCTCTCCTGTCTTAATTCACCTGTACGATCGAGTATAGGCCATTTCCCCCAACCATTTAACCTGATAACCAAGCACGTAGCATTATCGTCACCTCCAACATACTCTACGAATTTGACCACTTCTTCAGCACACAATTGAGGAGTTGCTTTAGGGTGACCCTTCATGTTGAAATGAACCATGACAATATCGGCTACTTCTTGGTCAGTCAATTCATTAGTTATACCGTCTGAACAAAGAACCAAAAAGGCTTCATCACCCCCAAGACCACCAATGGTATACTTTTTCATTTCATCAGCAGTCAATTTCTGTTGAATCAGCTCAGCGTCACCAATGATAAATTGAGATAGGTCTGGCTCAGAAGTAACACCCATTTGTTTATAATTGACATCACCAAACGATCTGGTATTAGCAAGCGCTATAAACCTTTCTTCGCCAAACGAATCAGTCATGAAGAAGTTGGTGGAGAACCGACGAAGTCTCGCAGCTTCGATGGGATTCGAAGGATGATGTGGCTGAGATAAAGCATGGGCCTCTCCTGTTCGATCCACTAATATAGCCTTGGTGTCCCCAACATGGGAAATTGTCAATTTTGAAATCGTCTTACGATTAAAATAATATGGTTCAAATACCGGCGCAAAACTACCTGGCTCAGAATATATAGTTTCAATGAATGCACTGGTACATGTAGAGCCGGAGCTGTTATCGTCTTGCTCGAAAAAGTCATAGTCAGTTTTCAAATAAGTTAATGGTATTCTAGTATTGAAGTCATCTGCTTGGAAATCTAAATTTTTCAATTTAATCTCATTTGCAATCGTCTCCATCTTAGCAAAGTTCTCTTTCCTTTGCTTGAACCATCTTTTCCAGTAACCCCCTATGTTTTTCAAGTATTTTTCAACCAATTCATCTCTCTCGGCTTCATTTTTGGGATCAGCCAATGTATTTGCAGACTCAATCTCGTTTGATAGATGTTTCAGGAGATAGGTGGAGCATTGGTCACCCCCATGTCCATCAAATACCGTGAAGTTGAAAACGGTTCTATCGTTGGGTAGATTAAGTACATAGGCACTATATTTATCCTCATTGTAAATTCTATTGACCCTTGAACTAAAATGACCAAGATGACTTGGGCTTTTCAATAAAGGCACTCTTAACTTACCAATCTTATGGGGTTTTGTCTGATTGTATGGAATTGATTCGGATCTATCGATCGCTGTGAATGTAACCGATGTCGAGATAAATCGGTTATGCTTGTCATATTTCTTCAAATTTGAACATGATGTAAGTATCTTCTTTGCCAATATAGAGTCTGATACTAGCCTTGAAATTGGTGAAGCTGAAGAGGAAAACGGTAAGATCATGTCATTAGTATCCACTCGAACCTAAATGATTTACTCCTTCAATTAAATGAATTTAAGTCAACTTAGATAACGGATAGCAAAACTTTATTCTCTTTGGAAAATTGTCCCCTGAAAAGTCAAGTTTTTGATCTTTTTCGAATGACGAGTCTGTCTTATCAAATGAAACTATCGATACAATCTCAAGACTCCTTTCTTAAAACAAAACTTTGTTTATAATGCCTTCCACGGACCCTTTAATATGCTAATGAAATTTTCTACTTTAAGAAGTTGTCTTCAATCATAGAGAAACCTCCGTACCGCTCGGACGTTTTTTCCCGCTAAAACAAGGGAAAACCGGGGCATCGGCACTAAAGATTTGTCCGGGGTCAAAAGCCAAACCGACTCCTACAGCTTAAAGGCTGGTTACTATGTTAATTATCTAGAAGGGAACTTATAACTCTACAAAACTAATCGCTCTTGAGCTTCATCATCATCGTCAGCAGGATCATCTCTGTAACCGGTGGGATTGTTCGAACCCTGAAAGCCAGAAAACCTAGTTGAGACTTGATTTCTAAAACCAGAAAAGGCACCACCGATAGAATTCCAGACATTTTTAGTATTTGGAGTGTCTAGACTGAAGAAATTTTCATTGGCTGGTGTATCGTCGTCGTCAGCATCATCATGGTATTCTGTATCGATTCTTGATCTGGTAGAGGAGACCAAATTGGTGTGGAAATCACGACGGTTACTCTCGTAGTTAGTATTTGCAGCATTTGTCAAGTTGAAAGACCTAAGGTTATCGGAGCTTTGATCGTTCTGGCGTCTGAACATTTCACGGTTTATGATTCTTTTAGCTTCGACAATGATTAAATCTTTTCTCTTGTTTCTAACACTTGAATCACTCTCATTTATATTGGTATTGTTTTCGCCGTCGTCAACGTCGAATAATGCCCAGGAATCGTATAAATCAGAGTTAAATCCTAATCTTTTTTTCAATTTATCATAAACATTGAAGATGGTTAAAACTACTGGAATGAATGCAAACCTGGGAATCCAATTATTCATTAAATTAAATAACCCAGTAAGATGAATTGACTTACCAAACCATTGTTCAAATATGGATTCACGGGAAAAAAATAAGGTTATGAAGTTATATGATAATGGAATGGTTAATCTTGCAATATATGTAGTGTAAAAACAAGCTGATACTATGTCACTACGGTGACGAACCAAATGATACATGTTAAAAATTTTTAAATGGGTTAGTGAATCCAAAGACGCAAATAGCATATAAGAGAGTGAGACTGCTGAAATGATGAACTGTAAGGAAACATTCTTATGGAGGCCGGTGGAATAAATTAAAGCATTGATTAATGATAGATGGGTTGAGTGGAAAAATTCTGATTGGATTATTATGATCGAGGCCGTAAATAGCACGAGTGAAAATAGTCTTGAGAAAACCGGAGTTATATAGACTTGCACAGTATAACGTGTTTTATCATTAATTAATGACGATGAGGATGTAACAATTCTGTAACTCAATTTATTACGTTGTTGTATATCAGTATTTGATTTTGCAGCAATAATATCTTCCAACTGGGTAATGTTAGTGACCAAAGTTTGAAATTCCGACTCATACGCAATCAACTTATATAGATTCAGGTTGAAGTTTGCAGTTAACTTTGTCATGAAAGAAAAAGTCAACTGATCTCTTGTAATTGAATTATGAGAATTTTCTAAATATTGGCGTTCCATTTGTTCTTTGAAGTCATCGGGTATTTTCCCGTAAAGATCTAATATCCAATCCCTAAATTTGAAATCTTCAGGAGATGAGCTAGTGAAATTCTTAGTTATTACTAAAACTTGTAAAACTTCTTCCTTGAATGATATTTTAGTATCTTCCAAATTATCAACCGAATTAGGTACTTTTAAATAAAGATGATTCAAATGGTTCACATGATTCCCAGCAAGCCAATAGTTTCTTGGAATGCTAATTAAACCATGAGCCATCAACCATAAAGCCAAAACTAACGCGTATATGTGAGACAAGGCAATAATCATTAACTTTATATGATTAAATGATAAACCAGCCTCAAATAAAAGATATAGAACCCCAATTATAGATACCGCTAATATCGCCAATTGAAATTTCAAATTTCTCTTGAAAGCATCTCTCAACTTATCAAATTTATTATAACATCCAGATTTATAGAATTCTTGAATTATTGGTATAATCAACCAAGTTAGTATAAAAGTTATCCAATAATTTGATTTCCATAAATACAATACAATATCATCCGGTAAGGAAAACCACAACAGCTCCTTGGAAGTATTATGTGCAACGTAATCCGCCGGTAGAAGAAATATAATAGATAAGGGCATGAATACTGCAAGGGTTAATGATAATTGGGTATAATATGAATAACGGAATATGTTAATATGGTACCGTATCCCCCATATCGTAAGCAACAATGCCAATGTGTAGAACACAACAGATACAACCCACATCGTCTCACTATCTAGTCTCTTGATTATGGTAAATGCAATCAGTGATGTCTCTAGGGAAAAGCTAACAAGAGTATTTTGATCTATTTGACTGTCTGGAAAGCTCAATTTAATCAACGCGTACCCGTACACCAACGCAAACATTCCATATCGCATCATTCAATTTTAACCGACTTTAACCTCTGAAATTACTTGAAATACCACTGTTACTGCCTTTATACGTATTGGAACTGTAACTCCCAGGTTTGAGAAGAGTAGCAGGAGCTAGAAAGCATATCTTGATAGTTCATTAGGTTTAGCAACCCCTTGAAGTTTGCATACCAGGGTTTCATTTTATTCTTTATCCATTCTTGCCGGATCAAAGTAGAGTAACTACACAAAGTTAGATATAGTTTAACGACAGGTTATTAACAAATTCAACAGGAAGTGGCTCAAGTAATAGTTGACTGTGTGTTTTTTTAGATTAATATAGGGAAAATATAAAGGTTGACCATGTCAGAACCAATTGAAGAAGGAAATTCTTCTATTACCCCAGAAAACGATACCACAACTGCAACGTCGGAGGTTGGCAGCCAATTAGAGAGCATAGACCTCAACAAAGACCATAAAGTTAGTGAGGACAGCGGGAAAGCCCAAGAAGACTCAGACAAACCTGATCAAGACGAACCCGACCAAAAACCTGACCAAAAACTTGACCAAGACAAACCTGATCAAGACAAACCTGACCAAAAGCTTGACCAAGACGAACCAAGCGAAGATACTCCTATCAAGCCCAGAAAGTCTGTTGGATTTGCACCGGAACCAGAGGAGGATTTGAAAGAACACCACGAAAGATTGAAGGAAATAGAAATGGAAAAGCTCAGATCAAGTCCATTCCACAAGATTCCTCCTGAATTAGCACACCTTGAGAAGAAAACACCAGGACCTAAACCAATTTCAACCAAAATTAAGAAGAAGGTCAATCATGATAAGAAATCAAGTTTATCAGAATTAAGAGACTTAAGGTTCATTTCGCTCAAAGACATTTCTGTCCAAAATAAAGAAACTGAGTTGAATTTCAACTACCCAGAAATTGAATTGCCATTACCAGCACACAAAATATTGATTGATATTAAGTATGTGTCATTAAACTCGTATGATTTGGCCAAAATTAATAAATACATGATCAATTTCAGTTATACTAAAGTTGGACTTGGATATGAATTTGCCGGAGAAATCGCCATTGTGGGCAATAATTATAAAAATTTACCAGAATTTGAAGTCGGTCAAAAAGTAGTTGGGATTCTTACTCCTTACGATAGGAAAGGGGCATTGACCACCAGCTTGTTGGTGAATCCGAAAACTGATATAATATACCCCATCGATGATGAAACTTATACGTCTTTGGAGCTGATTGATCCAAAACTTTCTTTTAAATCCACCGGTGAAAATGGAGACTTTGAAGTCGGATCATCATCAGATAGTGACGATGACAGTTTACCTCCACAAGTTGAACAGTTTCAGCCGGAACCCGAACCAACAAACCCTAAGGATAAATTGAGGAAAAAGGCTCGTGGATTTCAAATCGAGGACGAACTACCACCATTGGCTAAAATATGTACGTTTCCTGTTTTGTATACTCGAGCCAAACAGGCACTTTCATACGTCGATAGTATAATTCATCGTACGGGAAAGGCCAACATTTTGGTCAATGGTGGAGATACCAATTTAGGTTTCACCATAACCCAATTATTATTTTCATCGGTTTATCAAGATATATTAAAAGATTTGAACTTAATTTTAATTATTAAAGAAGAAAATTATAAAATGATGAAAACCTTCACCGATAATATAATGAAAACTCATTACAGTCCAAATCATTCAAGAAAAATCAATATTATTACATTTGACTTGATCTCTGATGATTTAGTGTTACCAGGAGAGAAAGTACCAATCAACTATAAAAAACTTGATTTTTTCGCATCCGAAGTATTAGAAGCAATGTTTAGCACGGTACCTCAAGGAGAAGTTGTTACTAAATATGGTGTTGATGATTTTAAACTTGATACCATTATTGATATAATTGGTAGTAGGAAGTTTTTCCAAAAAACCAATGTAAGATTCAAAAAATTAGATCAAATCCAATTGCCATTTAGAAGCAAAATTTATCAGGATATTACAATAACTTCTCTATTCAACGGTACAGTTAGCGAACCGTTCTTGGTTAAGATATTGAAACCAAAATCAAAGGGCTCAACCATGGTATCAATGTGCAAATTCACAGTGAAAGAACCAAGCTACGAGATCGAACAATTATTAGACTACTCCGGTGAAGGAATCTTTAATCCTTGGTCTCTGAAATGGTCAGGTAACTTAGCAAACTCACTAGTGGGTAAATATAACTACTACGAGGAAATTGAATTAAACTTAAATAAACAGTGGTTAAAAGAAGGATTGGGTTTATTACTTGCCAATGAAATGAAGTTCAGAATCGATGAATACCTCGATTGGAGAAATAATTTCAAGCTGTACGTTAAGCAATTGAAAAAAAATGACTGCAAATTCGTTTTCAAAATTGAAGATTTCTAAGTTTATATCTCCTTACAATAAAGTAGCAATCCTCGACTCCCTTACTTGTACTCATTGTAATCACTTTGCTTCATCATCTAGTTGATATTTTGTAGCAAAAATTTAAGCTTTTTGGCAACTTCTCTAAATTTGGACCCCAGCACACCTAATTCGGATTAATCCCTTCCTCTTTCAAGTTGTTTCCTACCCTTTTCAGCCGATTGGTGATTTGTTCGTTTCAGGGGAACCTACAATTTCACTAGACCATGCTATTCTTCCCTTCCCATCCACTAAATGCTCTATCTTGCTCCTGTCCCTTGCAAATTATTTTAATTTTTGCAGATTTTAGTACTCTCATACAAGCCTTGATTCTGAGTCAGTCTCTATTTCCTCCGAATCTGGTTCTTTTCCAAACAACCTCGTAGACTACAGGTAAGGCTGTTCGAATATGTCCCTTAGCTGGCATTAGCCGTAAACCTTAGTGACTATACCTTCCTTAAAGTAATTGACCAACAAACCAACAGACCGAATAAAAAAACAAAAAAAAAAAAAAAAAAAAAAAAAATTTTCCAAAAAAAAAAAAAAAAAAAAAAACGAAAAATCAAGGAAAAATCAAAATCTTACAGTAAACTACTTACTGGACCTTCCAATAAAGCACTTTTCATAAGCCTGTTATTCGTTCACACCCATCCAAGAGGTCAAGGTTTTACGCCGCCACCACATCCCACTGATCAGCTGTGTCATTTGATTCGAGTTAGCGGTATAGGTTTAGTGGACTAGCTTTCAAGATCGATAAAGGCTCATCTAATTTAAAGACATACATTATAGTAATCTATTTCAGCATAAAGAAGTGGATTCATTGGATTTCATTTCAACTGGACCCTATCATTTGCTTGAGTGGCTTTTCAATTGCTGATTTCGACGGAAAATACAAGGCCAGATCCTGCTAATTAGGGCGAACTACTAAAGACTAGTGGGCCATATATAAATAGTCTAGGTGTTAATACTGAGACAGACTTGATTGACTTGCTCTTGTTATTGTTATTGTCTAATATTGTTTTTGTTTTCCAATCCAATTGTTCCATCTTGTCTGATTGTTCCATTCCATCTGATTGTTTCTCAGAGTTAACCTTTTTTTTTTTTCATCTTGTTTAATTCTTATCTTCCACTGCTTACCTTTATCGACAATAGCCTGTCTTTCAATTGTTTCGCAGTTTGAGTTGTCCTCTTAACTAAGCTATCCTTTTTGACTTGCATTTTGGTTCCTTTTATCTAATTTTTGCTTGATTTTAGTTTGTTCTCGTGTAATTCATCCTGGGTTCATAAGGTGTTTTCTTTTTGAATTTCTTTTTTAAATTGGTTTGGTTTTATTTGTTCACTTTTCTTGTTTCATTGATATTTTGCTTTATTTATTGATGTGTTCAGCCTTTTATTTTAAAAATGTCTTCCGGTTCCATGAGTGTACACTCTCTCATAGATAAATTTTCCTCTCAACAGGATCCAAATCAGCAAGAACAAGACCCTGAAAGACACGCTTCATCTACTCCTAATCCCAATAAGCATGTAGAACTGGAAAGTGAAATGAAATCATCTTCTCCAAGCTTAAATCCAGGCCTGAATATTCCTGAACAGCATCAACATCAACATCAGCAACATCAACAGCTCGATATAAACAGTACCGGGCTACTATCATTATTAGGTCCGAACGTTAGTTCTTTCCCATTCTCGGAATCAGCTTATGTGGAAGCTTTAAAATTAAGAACCGAACAGGAAAAGACAAAACAAGAGTATTATAAATTGGAAACTGCTAATAAAAATTTGAACATAATCCAAATGGCACTCAATGCTCAAGTTCCTTCTAATTTAATCCCATCAATGTGCGTTGGAAGTGACTTCGTAAAAGGCTCAGACACTGAAAAGCATTTGGTTGCCCAACTTCAACGCCAACAACAGTTTCAACAACAACAACAACAACAACAACAACAACAGCAGCAGCAGCAGCAGTTCCAACATCAACTTATTCCGGGCCAGTCTTCAATGGGTCCCCCTATGCATCAGTCTCAGCAAACGTCCAGCTTTAGTACTCCAGTCCAGAACCCAAACCAAGATCCACGATTGAGATCTCATTCTCAATTTCCTCAAAGTCCTCTAGTACCTGTTGTATCCACTTTCCAACCGGGTCATAGCAGATCATCATCTTCAAAAGACATATATGGCCATGATAATCTAAACGCAAACCCCATTCCCCCTATGCAATTCAAATTTGGAGCTGGCTCTCTGAATCAACCTTCAATGGTTAATCGTCGTCCATTATCACCTGCCAAAATTGGAGCAGCAGCAGTTGCAAATTTAGCAACTCCAACCAATACTTATAGAGCGAAGAGAACACTACCTCTTCATCAACGTCATTTTTCCATGCCAGTAGAATCCTCCTCGAGAAATTTACAACAACGTCAACAACAGAAAAATATAGATTTGAATAAAATTGATACCCAATTAGAGGCACAATCGCTGAGATTAAAACCATCTAATCAACAAGCATCGCAACATTTACAATCTCCACAAGGTGCAACATCTTCGATCCAAGTTAAACCATCTCCTGCTCAACCATTGCATAAACAATCAAGACTGAGTCAACCTCCTTCACAAGAATCAATGACATCATTCCAGCATATTATTCAATTCCATCATTGGAAACCAGAGAGTCCAGGCGCAAACCCTGGATTATCACCATCCGGTTCAACTTCCGCTAATCCTTTTCGAACTTCACAACAGCCATCGCATAAAAGACACAAATCAGAAACTGGTTTGAGCAGGACTCCGTCTATTTCATCTCGTACCTCATCCCATCCTCCTTCCAAACAAGAAGGACCCATAATAGAAGTCACTGGTCCTCAAGCTGGGTCTCTGCGCTCCAATGAAGAGCATTCTAATGATGATCATGACATATCAATGGATACAAGCTCAACTAGTATGACGGATGATAATTCAAGAAACGTACCGAGAGGTGAAGAAGGATCAACTGAACGAAGATCGAGTGAACGTATTCGTCGAGCTAAAACTCATGATTCACAAGCTCAAAACACTGGAAGATTTCCGCATGACATATTATCACCATCAAATAGGTGATTTATTATTTATATATTTTCATAACGTTTTTAATATCACATCTTCATGAGTAGATAATTCATTCAATTGTAGAAAAAAAAAAAATACAAAAGAAGAGAAAGAAATTTTGGACACCAGAATCAAAGTCGATAGAAAGGAATAGTTGTCTTTTTTATATCATATACGTTTGCTTATATAAAGTCTGCACTTAGAGTCCGGAAGCCTCTACTTCACGATCAACAAATATCCTTAAAGTTAAAGTTTAATTTTCCAAGCGTAAGAATTTGTCTAAGTCATAAAAAAAATTACCATAAGAACGAATTAGCACATAATATACTACATAACCTATAGTAGATGAGCCCCCTATTGTTTGGGTTCATTTGCTAGAGTTCTGTCAATGTGCACAATTGTTACGACTTACTCTGTGACCAATTTTACTGTAGTTGATCTTCAAAGACCGGTGTAGCTTCGGTAAGTCGTTTAATGTATAGCTTGAACTTTGCGTAACAGCACACTGACTTCCTTATTGAAATTGTCAATAAATGTCTATTGATTTCATTTCTGTCGTCTTCCCAAACTGGTAGTCATGTCGAATTCTATCACCTTAACTTTGCACTTTAGGGGATTTTGTTAACGTCTCAATTGTTTTGTCTACCGTTGTTTTAATTGACGAGAGGATGAACTGATGTGAATAATTGTTCTTTTTGCATGTAACTCAAAAAGAAACTAATGCTTAAAGATACTGTAAAATATGATGCTTAAAGATACTGTAAAAGTAAAGAACTACAAAACGCAGAGATCAACTACGAAAGACCTTATAGAATTATCGTTTGTAGGCTATGACATTGAAAAGCTATATTGAAAAGCAAAAGTGCAGCCTTGCCCTTGTTCAGATTTAGATTTTGGCTTTATCTTACTATGATTGTGTCGACGTAGTAGCATTACAATTACTGCATCATATATTGCTGATACGAGGATTCAGCCATTTGTTCAAGTTCTTCCAAATTTAAGGCTATCATGTTATCTTCATCTTCCTCGTCTTCTGTTTGCATTTGAGTATCTTCATCTTGATCCATCTTTTCGAAAGTGATATCTGATTTATTCAAGCTGGTGTACTCTTTTTTAAAATCATGGGACAAGTTTCTAATTGTTCCTTCGGATAACTGATCACTAATAATCCAAGAAGACAAATCTTCGAGCCAAATTTTATCATAAACGTAGTATACATCATGAAATCTAAATAGCTCTTTCAAATCTAAAAGCGATTTAAGAATCAATCTTTTACCCCCACGTAGATTATAATAAACGTCATCCAAAACTTTTTTGATAAGCGAATGGTTTCTATGTAACGGGTAAGAAAGAGCTCTTCTAATGCATGTTATTATAGTAGCTTTCAAAGCACTTTCATTGTTTAATTCATTCGGTATGGAAATTTGAGAATCTAAAAAGCATATTTGGGGAGTTAGTTTACCAATTGTCCATGCACTTTCAATATTATGATCTCCTTCATTCTCTCTAAGATCAAACTGATACGAAAAGAGTAAAGATACTATCAACATTAATAGCTGTGGTTTGTAATTGTCTTCAAGTATATATGATTTTCTAGGAAGGTTTAACATTTTCTCTTGTTCATCTTTGGTGAATTCTACTGGCATTATGTTCTGTCTTTGCTCAGCTGGTATTTCTTGTTGTGACTTATACCATTTCATGAAATTTTTTGTAGTTGGTGATTTCCACTCAAGCAATCCTTTTAGATTCTTATCATCATCTTCAGCGGGATATTTCTCCATTATGTAATCTGCTGCATAGTATTCTGGATCAAATTTAATATTTTCCTTGATGAGCCTTTCAATGATACGGTCAGTCAGGGCAGTGGATTCTGGATCTCCTAATTCATTTATATCGTTACCATTTGCCATTGATACCCCAACAATTTCGTCATACTGGTTGTTGAATCCATACTTCACTTTCTCGAGACTAGCATCGTTCCCGATTTCCAACTCGTTCTCTTTTTGGGGTACAGTTTGTGATACTTCCCAGTTAAATTTTTCACCTTCTTCAATATCTTTCTTCAAAGTGTCTAATTTCGATATATCATTATCGACATCAAGCTCTTGTATAAGGGGCTTTGCCGGACCTTGTGGTTTTTCAGTATCTTTAGTTTGAGCATCTTCACCAATTGCTGTCATTAAGGGTTCGTCAGCTTCAGTGGTGGATCTTGCTAATAACTTTGCAGTCAAGTCCAAGTCTGGAAAATTCTGACCTTTTATTTCCTTAGGGATCTTAATCTTAACGCAATCTGTCTTGGAGTCAAACTCTGCGTGTGATCTTTCATCGTCAACACAGGCATATGGTAGTCTTAGTCTCAAGTAATATGGACTTAATGAGAAGATGAATAGCTCATTATCAACAATCATCTCTAGATTCTGTGCGCTGAAACGCATATGAGAAATTTTGACGTCTATGAATATGAATTCCTCATCCTGGTTGATTGTAAAAAAGGGAGTTAACATGGCGATAGTCAAAGCTACTCTCTTTATTCAATTATAAAAACTATCTTTATTTTATCTTCAGTAAATCTAAACTTTTCAAGATGAGCTCGCAGCGGATTTTTTTTTTAATGAGAAGAGTAAAAAGTCAAATTTTTTAATCAACATCTTCAAGTTATCAATAGACAGATAATATATATATATATATATATTAACAGAATGGGAGAAAAGGTAGAAGCTTCTTTGCCTGAAGAACAAGGTAAGAAGAAGGTTGTGAGAAGAAAATTCATCGGTAAGAGAACCGATGCTGCAACTGGAGATAAAGCATCTTTAGTTAGAGTAGGGAACAAATCAAGACATGTTGGTAGAGTAATGAACCAAATCCCAGATGAGATCTTGAATGATAGTGATTTGAATGAAGCTATAAAGTTATTACCATCAAATTATAACTTTGAAATACACAAAACGGTATGGAATATCAAGAAGAATAATGCCAAAAGAGTTGCATTACAAATGCCGGAAGGTTTACTCATATACTCTTTAATTATTTCCGATATACTAGAGCAGTTTTGTTCAGTTGAAACTGTTGTTATGGGTGATGTTTCCTATGGTGCTTGTTGCATAGATGACTACACAGCTAGAGCTCTTGATTGTGACTTTATCGTTCATTATGCACACTCCTGTTTGGTTCCAATAGATATCACAGCTATCAAAGTCTTGTACGTTTTCGTTACTATCAATATTGATGAAACTCATCTAATAAACACCATCAAATTAAATTTTGATAAAGGTTCCCAATTAGCATGTTTTGGTACCATTCAATTCAATCCTACAATTCACAGTATAAGAGCTAAATTGCAAGACGATGACGAAAAAGTTATGTACATAATACCTCCACAAACAATGCCTTTATCTAAGGGTGAAGTATTGGGCTGTACTTCTGCAAGGCTTGATAAGGAACAGATTAATGCTATGATTTATATAGGAGATGGCCGTTTTCATCTTGAAAGTGCTATGATTCATAATCCAGAGATTCCAGCTTTTAGGTATGATCCATACTCCAGAAAATTCACAAGAGAATATTACGACCAAAAGCAACTTCTTGAAGTTCGAGAAGATGCTGTGAGAATCGCATCTAAATCTGAAAAAATCGGCCTTATATTAGGTGCTTTAGGTAGACAAGGTAATCCGATTACTTTAGATAATTTAGAAAAGAAGTTTTCGGCTCATGGCAAAAAAGTTGTAAAGATCATTTTGAGTGAAATCTTCCCTCAAAAACTTTCCATGTTTGATGATATAGATGCATTTGTTCAAGTAGCTTGTCCTCGATTATCTATTGATTGGGGTTATGCTTTTAATAAACCACTTCTCACACCATATGAGGCCATGGTTATGTTAGATAATGATACGAAATGGAATGAAAACTACTACCCTATGGACTACTACGCAAAAGAAGGTTACGGAAGGGGTAAAATACCTGATCATTCGAAAGTCATTTAATATTATTTATTCTATTTATATAATGTACATATGCAAATAGGGGTTTTGGTGAGAATGTAGTCTTTATTCAAGTAGAATCAGTTTCTTCAAGTCAAGGTAAGTATTCTCAACACCCAATAACGTGGCGACTTCAATATCGCTCCAAGTGAATAATTGCTCTTTCAAATATTCCTTGCAAATAAGATCAAATTTTAAGTAAAACTTGGTAAATTCTATTGAACTGTTTGTGGTTATATCATTTACTGTCAAGGGACTATTAACCTTGAGTAAGGACTTTTGTATATCAAGTAAAGCAGTTGGTAAAAACTCTTGGATTGTGATATTAACTTCCCTTAAATATTCTTTGTTGAATAGTTTATTTTCAGTAATCGGTTCATATATGGCTAAATCAAAAAATTCATCTTCAAAAGGACAAATCATATTAATTACATTGTAGTAATCAGTAAGTTTTGCCTCGTCCAATAAGGTTATCAATTGGTAATTAGTTAATTCCTGAGTGAGGGAACTTATGGCGTCATTTATTTCCAAGGTCTTATCACTCAATAAGGATAACGGCATTATTTTAAATAATACAACATCAAGAAAGTTTTGTTTCAATATAAGTTGGTCCCTCTTATTGAACGACTTGGCGACATTGTTCTGAACATGTTCGTTGAAAATAGATATGGGCTCATCAACTATGAGTTTCAAAAATTTGTCATTATCCTCCTTTGATAAATTCAAGATTGTGGGTGTTGTAATTTGGTCTATAACTGGCAATAAATCAAAATAGAATTCGATTATCCATTCAGGGGGTTGTAAATCTATATTCAAATCTAATTGAGCCAGATTCGAAGACCTAATTGTTGCTAATCTATTCTTCAATATATTCATTATCTTTTCTTGTGATAATTTGATCAAATCGCTGATAGTGCGGACTAAGTTACTATCAGAATCTTTCAATTGCTTGGTAAACATAAGCTGGTAGAGGTCTAACAAGTTAAAAATTTGAAAAAGAGTTGCTAATTTGGTTTCAGACGATATTATTTGATCAATTCTTGACTTCAAAGGTCTTGATAATGCTTTTAGAGTTTTAGAAGCAACATCATTACTAACTTTTTGAAATTCTTCTCTTTCTGATTCATCCGAATACTCTAGAATGAATATATTTGATATCAATTCTCTTTCATTGACAATCACAGAATGTACGTATGCAAGCAAATCACCTATGAACCTAATAGGGTCATGAGCTGATAAATATATCGGTCTACCTGAAGAATCACTTGAAATGGAGGCTCTAGAGCTTGAATCTCTTCTATCGTATGAGTTGATCTTATCTAAATTCCCGTTTACTTGAGAGAAAAACTCATCCACAATTACTTTAGACCTTGATTCTGTAAATGTGTTAATTATAGAATTAAAATAATTCAACTTATTTTTCAAATATCTCAAACATTTTTGCAAAGTTTCTAATTTCGATTTTGTATTGAGTGAATATAAATTGGACAATGTCTTATTTGTAATGTTTATAATTCTATTAATGGATTTATTCACTAACTGGTTTATTTTATTCATAATTTTCAAGCCTAGTTGAGAATTGTCTATTGATAACAATATTGAGCATTTATCACTAATACTTTCGGCTTTGGCAAGTACTACGAAAAACTCTTCATTTATTTCACCATCATTGAGAACATATTCTTCGTATTCGTTCAAAGTAAATTTATTTTTAAAACTTATTAACAAATTTTTCTTTAAATCGATCACTAATTTGTCTTTATTCAATTGTTTGACTTCTTTGTTGAACCCAGTGGTTGCTTCAAAATCAGACTCAATCCTTGATGTAGCTTCAGTAGATATACTATTTAAGTCATTAAGCCTATCTTCTAAGACCTTTAATTGCTTGATAACTGGTTGGTACTCTTTCAAAACTAGACTTTGACTTTTAATTAAATCACTCTCTATACTTCCCCTGAATTGCTTTCTCAAAACTGAACCTATGACACCTGGTTCAACAAGGTTATCTATATCATTGATTTTGGGTTCCAAAGTCGTGAATATCTCTCTAATCATAGAATCTGAAAGTGGAGTGTTTAGAACTCTAGATAATCTACTGGATAATGTCTTCGTTGATGATATATCCAGTTCTTGCAATGTATCACCATCACTCTTTTCGTCGCTTACTAAACCCTGACTTCCCTTGAGTAAGTTTAATGACAAATCAGCATACTTCTGAGCTAGCTTAGACTCTTCCGAATTTTGATTATTTGGATTTGATTCTTGATCCCCTTCTTCTTCTCTTTTGAGTAGATTTCTCGTCAAGTTATTGAAGCTAGAAAACCTTTTACCCAAACTCTCTATATTGGAAGAGATTGGCAATGATAAAGCTGGTTGTGGTTGGGGTAACAGGTCATTCTCATGGTACGTTTCGAAATCTATAAAATCCATATTTCTTGATAAACTTCAATGGCACGCAACACACAGACAAATACAAACAAAAAAGAAAAATCCAGGCTGTTATTCCTCCCGTGGAGCTTAATAAAGCTTTGTTTTTGTTGGTAACTGAACTCCAATCGATATATTTCAACAAAATTGAACAAAACTCGGTTTTTTTCCAAAAACCATTTCGGTGTGAAAACACGTAAAGAGCGATAATTTCCAACATCCTGCACTTAGGCTTTTCATACTACAACATAGCTATGTTTAATCCCGTATATTTGAAATAACACCAGAGTAGATGGTTGAGAAAGACTATTGACACCAGAGGGAACTTTATAAAAATGAACTCACAGAGAATATAAATCAAACTATAAATAAGAGTAAAAGGTTGTCTATAGAAAAAGAGAAAAAAAAAAAAGAATAAACCCAAAAAGAATTAAAAACAGCTGCAAATAGTTGACATAAGTTTCCCAAGAGATCTGTTCGATACAATGGTAAGACTAAATACAGTGGAAAAGCAAATTCACACAAAAAAGGATGTTAAAGAGAAAAAAGAAGAATAAAAAAGTATGTCATAAATCGTTAATTATAGAATAGCATAAGCAAGTATCACAATTCAAGAAAGTAAGTCGTTAATCTTTATGCTGTTCTGTCTCAAATGATGATAGTGGGGAGAGGTTTTGCCATTTGCCCCACGGTGCCCAATTTCTATTGGAGGAAGGCGGATTGAGGATTGCAGATCAGAAGTTCTTTCTTCACTTACTCCAGCAGCCACCAAAATCGACGAGATACCAGATTCAGGAGACACGTTAGATTTTGGAGAGCTTATAGTATAATTCTTATTACCAGATAAGGAATCATAGTTAATTGGAGAAGTTTGTAAGGATCCTTGGTTATTGCTATTGGCACCGATAGAATTCAAGTCATTGGAAGTTGAACTCAGGGTAGATAATGATACTGGATGATGGCTTCTGGATTGGCTGAGAGATTGAAGGCACTTTGAAGCATTAACAATATCAATCATATCAGTATAGGAATTATCTTCACTCTTAGAGTGAGTATGGGAAGAAGTGGAGCCCGGAGTAGGTAAGGTATTACACGAAGGTAGAAGTTGACGGTGTTCATTTGGTTTACCAACAGTGAAAGTCCCAGAAGCTGGGCTTTTCAAATATGCTTTTTCCAAATCAGTCTTCACCAATAATTTAGGAGAGTCCATTAATTTAGCAGGAGGGGTTGGCAAGGGTAACATTTGTTTTGGAAGATTATTAGAGGTTAATGAATTACTTCTATGTTTCCTTTTTGGATCCTTTTTAATAACTTTATTAGTAACCGGAGTTGAAGGAGTAGCCAAAGAAGCATAATTCTTATTATCAAAATTGTTATGAGACGAATCAAAATTTGAAAGATTAGAATTAATGATTGGGTTTGAATGTCTCTTCTTTTTAGGAGATTTTTTAGTTGGATCAATTCTAATTTCACCATTTGATAATAAAGAATCTTCATCGGGAACTTCATCTAATTTCAATTCACCAAACCCATCATCATTTGGTTTCAAGCAGTAATCGGGGAAATCTGTACCAAAGATTGGAATTAATTCATATCTTATATGATAGCAAAATCTTCTAGCCAAAACTTTACATAAATTAAATGGTAACCAGGTACCTTGAATTTTCAAAAACCCACCTCTTATACGTTTAATATAAGGATGGTATTGTTTTGGGGTAGATTCTAATAATTTTACGATATCAGCTTTGGAATTTGATTTTGGTAAAGAAGATTCTTCCATTGATTTTGAATCATTCAAAGAAGCTTTCCAAATTCCAGTTAAATGAACAAATCCAGTTTCATAATCCCAAATAATCCAATGATTATTAATCGAATATTCAAAAACCACAAGATAATTTCTCAAAGGATCAATTGCAGAGGTTGAATATTTTTTAATTTCAATTTGGGGATAAATCACATTCTTCAAGTCATTTGATTTATCAAAGGGAATCTGAAGGGATTTACCTTCCTCATTAACCGGCAATTGACAAATGGGGAAATTAATCTTAGCAGCGTGATGATCTTTATTACTACCAACACTACCCATGACTGACATTTTAGGACCCGAATCTTGAGGAATAGCAAACGCATAAGAATAAGGTTTGCTGTCATTGGGAGAAGATACGGTATTGTAGCTAGGTAATGAAGAGGATTTTTGATGATTAGATATATTAACATTTGAAATTGGGTTTGCCAGAAATTTGTTAATCAAAGGAATACCTTTTGAATTAGGAGATGATCTTGATTTCTTGCGTTTATGTTCCTTTGGTTTTGAAACACCATGATTACGATGAGGAGGAGATCCTTGATGTTGTAATTGAATATCAGAAGGAGGTGACTGGAAAGATTGATTAGGCAGATGATTTGGGGTATATTGAAAGGATTGTTGATTAACAACTGGGGTTGAAAAGTAAATACTACCAAAGGGACCAGCGGTGGCATTTGGCGAGGAGGAATTTTGAGGAAACTTGTAATAATATTGGTCAACCAAGGGAGAAGTTTGGGAAGTAGAAGACGAGGAATCAGCTGGGAACGTATAGTGATTTGGAGCAGCAACAACACGATTAGTATGAGGAGGATAAAGATAAGGTTGGGATAACGAGTCAGACATTGCTGGTGGTAAATAAGCACCGGTGGATGCATTCATTGGAGGAAGCGAAACATGATGACGATGATGAATAGGATAAGAGGGAGAAGTATTCAAAGTTTGGTTAGAAGGGGGGGATACATTCAAGTAACCAGAACTACTCATGGAAGGACTGGAAGCATTGATTGAAAATCTCGATAAACGAGGAGTAAGACTTGAATCCAGAGACTTTTGATTTGGATTCAGAGTCAGAGCCTGCTTCTGTTGATAAGGATAAGATACTTGGGGGATCATTTTTGGATAAGCTGAAATTTTTCAGGGAGCAAAAGGCAAAAAAAAGGAAAGAAGAACAAGAAGAAAAAGGCAGCTTCTTTTAAATCAATACTTTTGTTGGCATCAAAACACGGTAAGGAATGTAATAGAGACACCCAAAAACAAGATCAAGGAGGTATTGAGTAAGTATATTAAGGAAAAGGCAATGACGAAATCGATATTTGAATCAAATCAGTTAACAGAGAGAAGGAAAAGATTACAAAATTACCAAACACCAACAAACGTAGAATAGTGGATCAAGGATAACTATGGAAATGAAAAAAAGTTTATTCTCCAAACCTCGAGTGGTTAACAAGACAATCTTCAAGATAAACGAATCAAAGTAAGCACCTTGTTAACAAAACAAACAAACTAAATCAAATCAAAAATCCAATCGAAAATTAATGATACAAAACGATAAATTTTTGATTGGAAAATAGACTTCAATAAACAATTAAAACAACTCCAATTTGCGTTGCGGTGTCATTCAATACTTGTTTTACCAAGAACAACCAAACAGTAAAATAAAAGAGGTTTTATCTGGTGATTCAAAGAAAATGAAAAAAAAAAAAAAAAATGTAAAGTAAAATAAAATAAAGCGGTGATTTCAAACCGAATTAATTTCAGGATATTGGCAAATATAAATATGTATATATATGTAGAAGAAGATATTTCGATAAAGAAACAACAACGGAACAAAAAGAAAGAAAAGAACAACTACAACGGGATCATGAATTATAATACAGTAATAATAATAAGAGAGTAACAATTGAAATATGCATTAAAAGCACTAAAAAGTGTTGTAATACATACAGTACATTAGTCACCCTACCGCTACAAAGAAAACAAAGGAGTAAACCAGAATGAAAAGTAGATGGGGATGGAGCAATACTATTTGAGGTATTGGATCTTTAGATTGGTGAAACGCAAGACAAGGACAAAAGAAACAAATCAGAAAATCTAGTGGGATACTCGGATTATCAGTATATAGAAGCTGCATTCTTTTTGGGATGGTAATTTCACGGGGCTAAGTAAGCTATTGAAACAATAGACGGTGGAAAAGAGGGAAATCGAAATGAAATAGCCTTTGATAAATGAACATCACCTGCATTGAACCATTAATCTAGAAACTTGAACTTGTTCTGTTGGTTATTCTGCTGTTCCCTTGATTTACAAAGATTGCAATTTGTACTTTGGTGATTGCTTAGATCTAGGTGCGATATTGCTACCACCGGAACATGTTCAATGAAGCAACGTTTGCGGGCAAACCTTTCAATCGCTACATTAACTGGTAGGCAATCCTTACCAGTATGTAGGAAGGGGTACTTCTACAAAGGAAACCAACAAACAGCGAAACAACGAAAAAGAAAAAGAAAGAGAAACTGGGTAAAAAGGGAACAAGAAAAGGGAAAAATAAAAAGGAATAGAGACTTACCTGCATTGATAGCTTTCTGGAAGCATTTCTCGAAACGAAAAGCCTATAACTGACGTTGTTCTTTCCACGTTGATGTTGCTGGAAGGGTGAAATGCTCTCTCGACAGTATTGCTGACACCCCGACGGAAACTCCAGAGATTAGTTAATCCCGGATGCATCAAAAAGCACTGCATTCGAGAAAGCACCCCCCTTGAGAATTTCAACTAGTTGATAACCCTTCAGGCTTAGAGGCATTTACTTAAATGCAGTTGCGCATATAGCATATATATTCTCTTTCTCGGGTAGGACAACTGGTGATTTGACGGCACCAAAATAAATTGTCTCAATTGATTCAGCTAGATAATATTCTGTAAGGGTCAATACTTCGAGGTGTAATTATTTACCATTTGATACTTGTTGCTGCATTAATGTCTTATCTCAAGTCTTTATCTTTTGGTGAATATTATTTAGGATTGTTTGTCCTCGATAGTTGTCATATCAATACCTCAGATCAGGTATGCCTCGACAATACCCTGGATCACCCCTCCATACCAGTATTCCAATGGGATTTCTCCATCCAAATGAGCCGTCTCCAGTCTGACCAATTGGGTAGGCTTCATTCTCTCCATTCTGATCAATTGGGTAGGCTTCATTCTCTCCATTCTGATCAATTGGGTAGCCCCCATCCTGATCAATTGGGTAATCTTGGAGCAGCAAATGTTGAGAGCCTGGGGAATTCAAAACCCTGTTCTTTTCTTTTTAACTCCCAGTTACGTAACTGCGTTGAAGCATCTAAGATTGCCAGCATGGGAAGGCGATTTCGTCGTGCGAGGTTGGTACCAGAAGGTACCAGGGGTCTTTTCCCATGGACCTAGAACCTTCAAAATTTCATTATTATAGTTGATCGTACCAATGCCATCAATAAAGTCTAAATGTATATTGTTTTGCATATTTACTCGTTTTATTATTTAATTAATTGTAAAGTATATAATGAAGTTATTGTTTACTTCTTTCAATGAGTTCAACAATTTGAGAGATTTTTGGATGGAATCCCCAATCATATTGTAATGATTGATGAACTCTAACTCCTAATTGATCAGCCCAAGTCCAGGCTAAACCTGGATTCTGTAAAAAACCTTTACCAATTAAAGCAATATCAAAATCACCGTCTTCAATAGCTTGATTTGCCTTATTAGCATCATTAATTGCCCCAACACAAGCAATTATTAATTTATCACCAACGGATTTCTTAATCGCTTTAGCATATTCATGGTGAACAAATGATTTAGTACCTCTTCTAGATTGGTTATGACTATTACCACCACTAGAAATGTCTAATAAATCAATACCCTCTTGTGCCACAATATGAGCTAATTTAATACTGTCTTCAATTGTCCAAGCATCATTGGTGGTATCATCATTATCAACTGCTGAAATTCTTAAAAAAATTGGAATTTTATCTCCAATTTGAAATTTAACTTCTTTTATTATTTCAATTAAAAACCTTATTCTATTTTCAAATGATCCTCCGTATTCATCTTTTCTTTTATTGGATATTGCTGAATAAAATTCGGTGATTAAATATCCATGTGCTCCATGAATTTCAATAAAATCAAATCCACTAATTTCAATTGCTCTTTTAGCTGCTAATCCAAAATCTTTAATAATTCTTTTAATTTCTTCTTTACTTAATTCATTTGGTACGGGATAATTCCCCTTGGGTCTAAATTCAATTGCTGATGGTGCTACAATCTTATCTCCCCATCCTCCAATTGATTTATCAATTGTTTGTTCTAAATGAATAAATATTGGTTGTCCATTGGCTTTTCTACCCCCATGGCCAATTTGAATCCCAATCTTGGCTTGATTACCATGGGCATAATCAACAATTTCCTTTAATTTCTTTGCCTGTTCATCATTAAATATTCCTAAATCTTTTTGTGATAACGCTCCTTCAGCACTAACCGCTGCTGCTTCCACAATAGTTAACCCGGCTCCTCTAGTAGTGAATCCACCATAATGGACAAAATGATATGGTGTTGCTAAAAAAGTATTTTCTGCTTTCCCGTCTTTGGAAACACTTCCGGCCAGGTACTGACACATTGGACTAACTCCTATTCTATTTGGAAAGGTAACATTCTTAATACTAAGTGGTTGAAACAATTTTGGTATTGGCTTATTATCGGGTTGTGGTTCAATGGCTTTCCCTAAGACTTCCGGTTGTAATGGAAGATAATATGGTACTTGGGCATTAGGGGTCTCGTATGTTGAGGACATTTTCAATGTAGGATGTAGTATATCTAAATATCCCCGAATATCTGGTATTTATATCTATTCGCTACGCAATTAGTAAGCAATCTGCCCATTCTGCAGTGGCTTGTTTGTGAAAGGTCTTTCAATCTCAATTGCCGTATTGGGGTTGCGACCCTCTTGAAATGCTCTTCGATGTCGTGATTCTCGTGGTCGGAGTCGCTACCTACAATAAACAATACGCTAGTGCTTCATGTCACCCACTATCGAGACTACTTCGTTTGACGATTAGTCCGATGTCGACTAATTACTGTTTCCGGTAGATTTTCCTGCAATTTTCCGGTTCACCTCTCGTGATCTTCCCGGTAGTCTTCCTTTGATCCCCCTCAGCTCCCTGTGGATAACTTGATCAAGATAAGAACCCTTTAATGTTGCAAATACTACGTCTAACTGATAAGACTGGGACTGGCAACCTGGTGTGCACGGGTGTACTGGGCCAAAAAGCAGGGATCAGGTTCGAACCCAATACACCCAAAAACTTAGTATACTTCTGTTTCTCTGCAATGATAAATATTCATTATTGTTAAGAAACATAAAGTTAAATCTGTAGTACCTAAAATGTTATGATTTATATACTTTAAAGTTTTATTTGAATTTTGATACTTTTTTGTGAAATTTAGTTAATTGTTGCAAATTTGGCATTATACATCCGATATCAAAAAACATTTGGCTTGTATTATATTTCTTTCAACTGATAATTGATAGCTTGATCCATCTATATAATGCTTGTGGTTTATCCTACTGAATCTATCTTTTCTGAAGTATCTTATTTAGTAATACATACAGCAGAATCGAACGGGCAATCTTTTGTTTTAAAATAAGCCACAAAACAGAGATAGCAGCACAAATATTCATTTTCAGTAAACACACTTCTAACAAAGGTTCTTCCCAAAACTTCAACCTATCTAATGATATAATTTAATAAGACTTCATTATTTGTTCAAAAATTTCAGTTATTTTAAGACAGAGCTCTCGAATAGTTTTTAGCTTTTCGGATAGTTTTTCTCGTCAAGCAGAGATATCTTCTCTTTATATGCATGATTAACCACTCCTAAAAAGGAATAATGTATCTGGAACTATATATGTAAGAGAATGCTTGAGTGTTTTTTGCAGCAAAACTTGAACCCCATTCAAGTAGAGAGCTAAAGAAGAGATAGCTTGAGAGATGCTTCGGAAAGAAAACAAAGGTCGGCTGTAAGCATTAAATTTGCGGTATATTCGAAATTGTAAAAATGGATTGCTCGACACTAAATATTCAAGATTAATAACATCAATACTCTGCAAAAGCACTCCAATCTTGGTGCAGGGGTACTATTACAATTTGTCGTCCTGGGGAGAAGCTAGTGGAAGAGATTTTTGCTTTAGCTGGGGAACGGATTGTGGAAAACAGGAGCCGGACTAAGCTTTTGACAGAGGCACAGATTACAAAGTGAACTTACTAGGACGCCCTAATTGTGTTTCAAGAGTAGATCAAATGTGTCTCATGCCACAGTAAAGTACCGTGAAGACGAAAGTGACAAAGCACTCGAATATTTTGCTAATAAAAGATTCCCTTATATAAGTAGATTAGCCAACTTTCTCTTTTGGGAAGGAGGTAAAACACTATCTTAAAACCATTCGAGAGCTCTGTCTTAAAATGATTAAATTTTTTTAAAAAGTTACTAAGTCTTATTAAACTATATTATTAGATAGGTTGAAGTTTTTGGAAGAACTTTTGTTAGAAGTGTGCTTACTGAAATTGAATAATTGAGCTCGGATTCTAGTATTGCCGTTTTATGACTTAGTTGTTGCAAAAACGTTGATCCTCGAGGATTTTCATAAATGTATCTTGGTTTATCGATTGTTGACTGGTGACGGCAAAGTATGATGTTGTATAATGAGGTTTACAAAGATCAAAGATCAAATAAAAATGTAGTATATAATATATATAGAGTATATCATTAATCATGAGAGCATTTCATAATTGCTATTTTCAATGATTGTAAAGACAATTAGAATTTGGAAAGAATAAGGTCAACTTAAACTTTAATTTGGTTTCTCAATTTATCAGAAACTGCATCCATAAATTCAAAAGTAGTGACATAAGAAGATCTATCGGTGTTACCACAAGCTAAAGCCAAATCTTTAGTCATGATACCATCGACTTGAACGGTATCAAGAGTGGCTTTTTCTAAAGTTTCAGCAAAGTTAACAACTTCAGGAGTGTTGTCAAGATTACCTCTTTGAATTAAACCACGGGTCCAAGCAAAGATAGAAGCAATGGAGTTAGAAGAAGTTTCTTGACCATTAACATGATTTTTGAAATGTTTTTGAATAGTACCATGGGCAGCTTCAGCAAGATATGATTTACCATCAGGAGTCATTAAAGCAGAAGTCATCAAACCCAAGGAACCAAAACCTTGAGCAACAATATCCGATTGAACATCACCATCATAATTTTTCAAAGCCATGACAAATCCACCTTTTGATTTAATCATTTGAGCAACCATATCATCAATCAATCTGTGTTCATAGAATAAATTATGATCTTTGAAAAGTTGAGCATAGTCAGATTCATAAATTTCTTGGAAAATATCTTTGAATCTACCATCATATTTTTTCAAAATAGTATTTTTAGTTGACATGAATAACGGTAAATTTTTTTGAATTGCCATTTTAAAACAAGAATGAGCAAAATCTCTAATCGATTGTTCAGTGTTATACATGGCCAATCCAACACCCGGTCCTTTGAAATCATAAACAGTTCTAGTTTCTGCTTCTCCTCCATTAGATGGAGTAAATTTCAATTCTAAAGTACCTGGTTCCGAAATAACCAAATCGGTGGCTTTATATTGATCTCCATGAGCATGTCTACCAATGACAATTGGTTCTTTCCAGCTTGGTACCAATCTTGGAATTCTTGGAATAATAATAGCTTCTCTGAAAACAGTACCCCCTAAAATATTTCTGATAGTACCATTTGGTGAAACCCACATTTTTTTCAAATTGAATTCTTTGACTCTAGCTTCATCGGGTGTAATAGTGGCACATTTAACACCAACCCCATACTTCTTAATGGCTTCAGCTGCATCAATAGTAATTTGATCGTTAGTTTGGTCTCTGTATTCAATCCCTAAATCATGATATTTTAAATCAACGTCTAAATATGGATGAATTAATTGATCTTTAATCTTGGTCCATAAAATTCTAGTCATTTCATCACCATCCAATTCAACAATTGGATTGGTAACCTTAATCTTATCTAAAGATTTAATAGAACTAGAAAATGAACGAACCGATGTAAATTGACGGTTAATAGCTGATCTCAACATTTTTGGCTATACTTAATTAATTCAATAAAACAAGTGAATCCAAACCTACTTATATATTTTTCAATTTGACAATTCAAAATCCGATTTCATGGAATACAAAGAACCGCTAGTCAATTATTGAAAAATTTTTTTTTTTTTGGTTTATTAGTACTTTGTTCTTTTTTTGCCGGGGTCTCTTTATCGAGTTTTATTTATTGGTGAGTCAAAATTTCGGACTCTTTTCACCGAAACCGGTGTTTTGTTCCGGCGTTGCCCCAGGGTAGTGCGCGAGGGCCAATAAATTGTGGGTGCACGGGTGTAGTATTTTTGGCGGGCGGCTAACTGCAAAAAAAGATCAATACTTTGTCTTTTTTAACAACCACTTCATCAAAGGCCAGCGGCAGCAGTTTCAGCAAGATGGAGTTCAACCCAACGTATATCTGCTGCGGTGTCTGCTTTGTGCAGTGTCTGGAGAAGGAGCTCCACCTTACTTCGTGTGCCCACATCGCGTGCAGCGACCATTTACATGGTAACTAGATACCTAGGGGGAAAGTGTTGATTGGCAAAGTATTACTAACCAAGAGAAGCGGACAGCTCTTTTAGGTATACCTGTCCCGTGTGTAGGGCTAGCAGCGTCTCTATTGTGAAGTTGGATGCCAGTTTGCCCGGGGAATTGAAGGATTTTTTCAATCCGATTCCAGAAAAGTTGGATTCAGTGTATAATGCTGCTAGGTTCCAGTATACCACGATGGCAGGGGGTATGGAGTACTATAGGAGAGCAAACCAAAAGTTGAACGATAAGTTGATGAAGCAGAAAGAGCTCTTGTACGCTGCTAAAAACGAATTGACCCAGTTGGATCACTATAAGAAGAAAGTATTCAGTTTATCGGAGGAGGTTGCAATTTTGAAGAGCCAGCTAGTGCAAAACGCCCCTCCTACCGCTGAATTGGACTTTGACCATGCTGGATCAATGGGTTTCGAAGGAAATGATATAGATCCAGGAACACACCCTTCACATAAAATGGATTCGTTCATTGAGAAATTTCATCGGAATACTATTCCAAAACCAAGTATCACCCCAGTGTCCCTTTCTGCAGCCTCTTCTGGTAACGATGCTTCTCATTCCTTCCGTGGTGAGTCCACCAACGTCCAAGGGTTGCGCAGCTCTTCTTCAAGCAGACATTCTAATGATGAACCGCCGGTTAAAAAAACTTCACTCTTCAGAGTTGCAAAGAATAGATCAGCCACCACCCAATTGGCTACAAGAATATCAGCAAATATGAAAGTCGGTCCTACAAATGATGGGGGTAACTCGCTACGGTCGCTATATGCTGATACAGATGTTGCGAACAAAAATGCGCCTGGATCGAGTTTACGCCTTCGTCCAGGTACTAGCTCGCTTGGTGATTCACGGGGGCGAAGATACCTGTTCCTTCCTCGAAACTAATTCGAATGCTCCAGTAAAGACAGCCTATTTTGTTGGTGTACCACAAATGCTAAGTTACAAATGAGAATACTGAAAAAGAAAATAAAAAATAACAGAAAAAACAAAAAAAGAACAGAATGAAGGAAGCTAAAAAAAAAAAAAACTGAGTCGGAGAACTGACAAGCCATACAAAACGATAGTCATTCTTCTCTTCGTACTTTGAACATCAATACAAGTAATACACTATACGATCTCAGAATAGGTAACTATTAACTAGTGTTATCAGATCAACATCACGGTAAATTTCAACACTTATCTTGTATTGACAAAAAAAAAAAATCTTTACAAAAAAAATTTTTCTTTTCTTTACCAGCATTAAGATTGTTTAAAGATAATCTTTAACGACAATAATCTAACATTTTGTCTTGTTATTCGTAGTAACCCGGGTTCCAAGAGCAAAGAACGCCCTTTTTCTTTAAATCCAAAGTACTGCATCTCCATACAGAAATTCCTTTATGTTCTTTTTATCGATATAGTACTTGAAAGCAAAAGCAGAAGCCAAGATACTTTTAAAAATTATAGCATATAGCATAAGAGATGGACGTCGAAGAACCATTTAATCCGGATTACTATCTGCATGTATTATCGTCCCTTACAGTTAATTCGAGAGCTCTAATAACGGAGCTAACCTCTTTGGCCGATAAATACGTTGATGAAGCTGATAAAATAGTAAGTTTAATCGAAGAACGTATTAAGAAATGCTTACCACAGTATAAATTATTTGCAATTTATCTTGTTGACTCAATTTGTAAAAATATTGGGAATCCATATAATTTAATCTTTGGTAATAAATTATATAATATATTTACTCAAACATATTTGGTTGTTACTGATACTCCAACAAGACAAAATCTAATTAATTTATTCAAAACTTGGACCAAAGCCCAAACTAGTTCTGGTTTAGAGTTATTCCCCAATGCCGTTATTAAGAAAATCGAACAATTCATCATTAAAGCAACATCTATTAATAATCAAAATGGACAAGGCATTCCATCTAATGGAATGGTACCAGCTAGAATCACTCAAGATATGTTGTTAAGAGAAGGAAATTACTTACTACAATATATTATCGCTATTGATGATGAAATCGATCAAATTAATATTACATTAAATAAAGAAGAAGAAGAATTCATCAAGAATAATAAAATGACCAGAAATAATTTAGTATTTCAAATTAATAGCATAAGTGATGGTATAATGACATCATCAAGAGAAGAATTCGATATGAAGGCCCCTCAATACCAAATAGATTTACAAAAAATAAGGAAAATTATTGATGATCAAAGTTTCCAGCAACAGGCTTTTCTCAAACCATTAATACCGAAGATCATCAAGGCAAAAGAACATGAAGGAGAATCATCACCGGAATCGCCAATTGAAGAAGAAGATGTCAATGAATCATCAACCAGTACATCTCCGGAACAAATTGAAATTAATTTAAATCCTAAATCAGATATATTTGATGATATTTTGATTGATATAAATCAAGATCTAGCGTTTAAAAATATTTTGGCCGGTTGGGGGAAACCACTTGAAATAAATAGAAGACCTTCATTAACTTTGAAAGTCCCCGAAACGAACAACGTTAGTACTCATACTCCTAAAGAAGAATCAGAAGAACCAACTAGTATTGCTAGTAGTCTAGGGCTTAATTTCAACCCCATCAATTTTCTGGATTCATTTTTAGGTAGTCCTCAAAATGAAATCACCCCAATAGTTAAAAGTGATTCTTTATACGATGAAGATGATGATGACATTGATTCCTATGATCCTGAACATAGCATAGTTGGAACCGCAACCTCCAGTTCCTCTACATCTACATCTACAACAACAACAACAACAACCTTGCAATCTAGTATGAAAAGAAGTCATCCATACGATGAACCGAAAATGGTCAAACGAGTAAGGTTCGTGGAATAAATTGGAATGATATTCATTAAGCATAGACCTATATAATAATAAAACAAACCTAGGCTAGGGAGACGTAGAATAATTATGGAATTGAAACTTTGAAATGATGAATTGAAAATTTAATGCCTTATTCATTTAAAGCACCAGATTTATACAAGTGTAAATAGGTAGTCAAGAATGGGAAGGCAAAGAAGAATCCCAAAACCCCCCAGTAGTAAACACCAAATGGAATGAATCTTCTGTTGTGAACTTTAAATGGAAGATTAGAGTATGGACCTTCTGCTGGAGTACCGTAGATCTTGTTCATAGATCTAGCAGAGCTTTGAAAGTTTCTCATGAATGCTTTTTGAGATAACACTCTGGAAGCTGGTTTGGACAACATGGAGGCTTGTTTAAACATGGCGACGGTTTAGTTTGACTTGTAGTTAAAGAAGATAATGATAATGTTGTCTGATAAAATCTTTTAATTTGTCCCTGTGAGAAGACACCATTTTTTTTTTACATTTTTTTCCAACCAATGAAATGTTATTGGTTGAGTAAAATTTTCTGTTTTTTTTTTTTTTTTTAGTGTCTTCTCAATGAACTGATTTTTTTCGTTTTTGATTCTTTCCAATTTAAACATTGGAAACACCCTTCTTTTGCTTATCTTTGGAAGAAACTAACATAAACTCAACCATGGCTATTGCTCCTATCACTGGTACTTTAAGAAGAAAGATCATCACCGATATCACTTTGGGATTCGGATGTGGATTTGTATTGGCTTTTGCTTATTGGGAATTTGAACATAAACCAATTGTTGCTAAAAGAGAAGCTTACTATAAACAATTAAAAGCTCAAAAGGAAGCTGAAGATAGTGTTTAAACTAGATGAAGTCAATGCATTCACTCCCAAAAAAAAAAATTAACAAGTATCAATATATTCACGAGCACTTTAATGTTTTCTATTTTACTTCTTTGAAGCCAATTTCTCTCCTAGGTATACATTTTTAATATATTTATATATATTTAAGACTATGTAGATTTGAAGAGATGAAAGAATTTTTTGCTGTTCACAATCCCACTGGTAAGTATGATGATTTCTTTGTTATAACCATTTTTAGAGAATTTTTGTTGCAAATACTTGAAAGTTGTTATTTCACTTCGGGTGATACCTCCAATTAGTATAATGATGATATATTCTTTATTTTTACTAATGGTCTTCATTTCATCCAGTTTGTCACATAAGTTGATGTCAACTGTTTTCCCCTTGAACATATTATCCAACCCAAGATTATCCCAATTAGGTCTTCTCGATAGGTTATTTGTGGGTTTATATTTGAGAAAGTCTCGGAAATATAATGACTCAACTAATCGATAAAGTAAGGGAACCGTATTGGAAGGTAAGGTGAATGAGGCATGGGGGTACTCGCTTATTAATGTATCATCATCGGTGTCAATAGTAGTAGATGTAGCTTCGTATTCTTCCTCGATTAACGGGTGTAAATTCCAAAACTTATTGATAAGATTGTAGTTATTTTGATAAATTTTTTGACCGGCAGTAATCCCCAATTGGTTTAATCCATCGTAGGAAACCAAGTTTTCATTTTGAGGGGTCGAAGGTTGAGATGACGATTGGTGGTGGGATGGTTGGTTATTACTCAATGATAATCCAGTCAATGCACCAAGGAAATCATTATTGGCGGTCGGGATTATATGAATCAATTCGATATCAATTAATTGATTCAAAATCAATAAGCTTTCAATGGTATAATTTTGAATACATTCAAATTTAATTATATCAAAATCTTTCTCTTTTATACCATCATTAATCAATGAGATTAATACTATTGACAGTAAGATTATATCTAATTGATAGTTTTCATCGAGAAATCGAATAAGGTAATTAATCTGTTGTTTATAATCTAAATCAAATAAATCATTTTGAAATTGTAAAAAAAATTCATTTTGATTAAAAGGCATGATTCTATCATTTGCTTTGATAAAAGTTAAAATTGATTCCAGAATTGAAGTATGCTTTTTAATTAAGTCTTGTTTGGTAGTTAAACTACCCAAATTATTGACCAATTTTTTAATTTCTTTTAAATCTTTCAAATTATCCTTTTGCTGATATTGAAATTGGATATATTTAGCTAATTTATTTAATTTATTTCCTATTGATGCAAAATTTAAATCTTTCAAATTTTTAAATAATTCATCTTCGTTTAGTTTATAACTTTCTTCATTATTTTTAAAGCTTTGATTATACTCATCTTCTATCTCAAATAAGTCATCAATTAACCCCTGGTAATTCAATTGATTGAAAAAAATTGGTAAGTAATCCAAATTTCTTTCTAAAACTATCAAATCAGTATTTCCCGACAATTTATTATTATAAAAATCTTGTTCCAATTTATTTAAATTTGCATTGAAAAATTCGGGTAATTTTTCATTTTGAATTAAATTTATTAATAATTTCGAATGATCTCCCTTCCCGTAGATATTTTTCAACTTGATCAAGTCATCAAGGTTATTTGACTCTCCAGGAGTAATAATTTTGATGAAATCATCAGATAATTGGTTTAGTTGTTCTAAAGGTTGATTGAAATACGATTCCAATCCGCCAAAATTCATTCCCAAGCTAATCAAGTTATCATCTTTGTAATAGAAAGGGTTAACGACCCAGTTAAATAGCTTGATAGAACTTGATAAGTTTAAATTACTCCATTTTGAATTATTTCTCAAGATCTTATCGAACGTTTGAAACTCTAAATTCAATACTTGATTTAATTCAAATACATGGTTTTTACCCAAGTTTGGTATTATCAAGCTGATTTTAATCTGTTTGAATTGTTTAGTCAATATTTCATTAAATTTTTTCAAAATATTTAAATTAGCTTGATTATACTCAACTATCAAAATCAATCCATCAAACTGCTCAATAATATTTCGAAGCTCTTCATTTTGATGTTTATGAATAGGTAACGACTTATACCATATGATTTTATCGAATCTACCTTCGGATTTCAACTTGGAAAAAGGAGTTAAATAATTGATTAGATTTGATAAGGATTGATCTAGAATCAATAAGTTTTCTCTTGTTTTGATCTTGGAAAGCAACTCCAACAAGTTATTCAAAGTTTCTTCATTGAGATGCGATAGATTTTCGTTTAGTTTCGGTTCTATAACGTCAATTGAAGGTGACATGACGTTTGATTAAGAAAAGAGAAGTAGTAATCCGTTGATAATTTTTCGCTCCCTAATAAAAAAAAAAAAAGACCCATTCTACTCTACATCTTGTTTTACTACTACTTAATATTAAATTACAAAAGATAAATACGTCATCGAGTCTAAATCTTAGCTTCTCTTTCTAGTCCGTTAAAGTACACCAATCCTTCCTGAACAATGGAAGCAACGTGTATACCTTTATCGTTGTATAATTCACCTTCTAATAAAGCACGGTTATTACTGAATCTAATTGCTTTAAAAGCAAACCCTATCCATTCAGTGGGATCAAAGTCATCATCGTGGAAGTATATGATATGATCTAAACTGACCGAAAAATAATGGACCACCCGATCATGTCTGATATTTTCAATTCTTAATAATCTTCCTAATCTAGTAAGAAAATAGGAATCGGAAAGAAAAGCCAACCCAGCAAATTTGTATGCATCGTCAGTATAATGAATGTTGTTCAACCCCCATTTAGCGTAAAAAGCCAATCTACGATCAGTGATCGAACGGGACGTTTCATCTTTCGTTAATTGCAAATCGGTCATTTCTGGTGGGATCGAATGGTATATGGCCCGATTACTCGACTTGAAATCAATACCCAACTCTTCCGCTGGATGTTTCTTTAACCATTCGGGGTAGTCTGTTTGAAATCTAAAAGGTTTTTGAATCACTTCTTCGGTTTCCTCGTCTTCCTCGGCATTATCACCAAGGTCTTGACCAACAGAAGCTTTGGCAAGTGCGGCTTCGTACTTAATTGTGGCTTCCTTAAAGCTGTTCTTCTTGGTTAAACTTACATTCACAATGTAAGTAATCACTCCGTCCTGTAATGCCTTAAGATTTCGGTTGGTGAAATTCTTCCCATTGCTAATTTCGGTCACCTCCCAATGGATCAACTTGTCGGGAGAAGTGGGCTTAACAAAATATGAGTGTAAGGAGTGAGGACTCATTCCTTCAGAATGACATGATTTAATAGCCACCAATAACGCTTGGGCAGCCAATGCTCCTCCATAAACTCCTCTGGATGCTGGTGCTGGTTTGGGGAGGTACGAGTTGGAAACATACGTGTGTGGGCCGGTCTTGGTGACCCCAAGCTTCTCTTCGATGTTTATCATTGTGAATAGCTAAGCTCTGCAACCTGGACACCTGAAATAAAGGAAAATCAGTGATATTTTTATACTTCTGTCCCCCACAAAAGATGAAAAACCATCACCGTTAAGAGAGAAAAAAAAAAAAAACAGTCATAAAGTTAGGCTGCGGAAAAAGATTCACATGATACTCCATCGATTTATCTGAGATACTCGGCTTAATCTACAAACTCGGTTATTCACATGTTGTATGTTAGATATATGTAGCTATAGCTTATATTTACCATCGTTTGCATCATTGGCAACCTGTTTTGGGATGTATACGAGGGCTTCTTGGGAGAAGGAAGCAACCAAGCGTTCATCGAGGGTGAAAACCCGGCCGTGGATGATAACTCGGTTATTCAGAAGACGGGAGAAGACAAAGTCGAAAAAGAGCCACTGGGTAGGATCAAAGTTGGAGTCATGGACCCAAACGGAGTGATCCAAGGAGACTCTGAAGAAGGAGAACGTCTTTATGTTTAGAGGAATACCCATTGCTACTGGTAAAAACGATAAGTACATAGCATCCAGAATGTAGGCAAAATCAATTGACTTTGATTTTGCAATGTTTGTTGATTTTGTCAAGTCATCAACTGCTTTTACAAAGACACCCAAGGAGCGATTTCCGATTCTGGGGTGGCTCATTGCTTTCATCGATGGAGGGTTTTCAAAATCCGGTGGTAATATCTGGTATATATTACCATTCGTGTGGAGTATTGCTTTCATGGTGTCTAGATTATCTTTATATTTATAGAAAAGATCATTTGGAGCACTAGCAAATTCGTAAGGAACCGGGATTTTATCGATTTTATCAGGTTTTTGTTTTTGCAACTTTGCGTAAGCTAATTGATTTTGTTTGATATCATTATTCTTAGTCAAGGAGGCATTTATTAGGAAAATTAGATTATTATTGTGTTTTTGATATCCTTTAGCTATTCTAGTGGAAAAAGTTCGACCGTTTGATAATTTTTCAACCTGCCATCTAATGGGAGATTCGGTACTGGCTGGCTTTAAAAAATAACAATGGTATGAATGGGGGTAATAATCGTCAGTGACCGTCTCCAATATGGCTGCTAATCCTTGAGCAATTGGTTCACCTCCATAGGCACCTCTTATCCCTTTCCAAACTGGTTCCAAGTAGTATTTCCCTTCGAAAATATCAAATTGCGCATCGCTCAGAATGGGTATCAAATTAAACTTCTCTTCTAATCGGCTGACATTATGGTTAGCATAATCCTGATCGGTTGTTTCAGTAAAGCCTTTAAACTCCATATTGCAGTGAGTTGTAATTCCAAATCTGCACAAGGATGAATCAAAGTAGTTTAAATAAAGGGTTTTTTCGAGTGGAGAACCGTTTTACCTAAATAACTCAATTAACCTTTCAACCCCTTATTATAGTGAAAATTCTATTGTTTATTATTGTTGGGTGTCCGTATAGTACTTATATTACGCAAAAGAACGAGGCTTTTCTACAAGTCAATTAAACACATATGAATAAATTCTATAAAATGTATTAAATTAAATAAATATTATAATTTGGCCTTTAATTCAGAGCCCCCGTGAAAGAAAATCAACCCTTCTTGAACAATGCTTGCGAAAAGCTTACCTTGTTCATCGTAGAAATCACCTTGGATTAATACACGATTATTATTTAATCTGGGTGCTTTATAATTGAAAAAACACCATTTAGTTGGATCAAATGAATCATCATGAAAGTAGATGGAATGATCTAAACTAACACTGAAAAAATGCTCTCCTTTACCACCGCTTTTACCGATTTTTGCAATATTGGAAGGTAAATTCAAAATTCTTGATAATGAAGTCAAGAATAATGAATCACTAATAACCCCAAACCCACTGTATTTTAAATTTGATTCTTTATTCATGTGTTCATCGTCAAATCGTATCCAGTAAGAACAATCGCGATCCCCAGCGCTTTTAGACAAGTTTTCCTGGTCTATTTTAGGATCAAGATAGTTTGGAGGTAATTTATGATGAATTCGATTATTTGAATCATTGGTATTCTCATATAAATCTTTCAAGTTATACTGATAAAATGTTTTAGGCACTTTTTTCTGAAATTCAAAAGTCTTTTCATTACTCGAATTTCGTTTGGTCAAACTTATCATTATAATATACTTCAACTCTCCACCCTGACTAACCTTAATCAATCGACTGGCAAAATTTCTCCCGTCACTCAATTTCTCAACATCGTACTCACAAGATGTAGCATCATCCCCAGCTTTAACAAAATACGAATGCAATGAATGAGGAGTGAACCCAGCAGGAACCGTCTCTAAACTAACCAATATAGCTTGTGCACATAAATTCCCTCCATAAACTCCTCTAGAAGTCTTTGCTGGCTTCTCTAATGGTTGATTGCCCCTGTATCTTAATTCTTCAATCTTGCTAACCCCAAACCTAGTCTCAACTGCTGAGCGTGGTCTACTACTTACTGCCGCTGACATACTTATCCCGATAAGATAAGAAGCAAAAGAAGCTCCAACTTCATCGTTTTTATATCCTTTTTTTGACAGCTTAATTGTTCATCGGATAATCCTCTGCCACAACAATAGACCGAGGTCCAGCAGCTGCAGTCAAAATTTGTTGGATCGGGTCTTTTTTCCGGTTGCTTATCGCGTTACTGCCGAGGTGTTGGGCCGTCACGTGAGCTACATCTAAATACTGATATACCAACATCTATTCCTATAATCTTGCTTTATCAAAGACTCCGTCGGTCAAGTAGGTGAGGCCTTCTTGTATGATGGTGGCAACCACCTTGCCCTTGTCGTCGTACATGTACCCTCTGAGTAATGCTCTGTTGTTCAGAAGAACTTTCCACTGGTAGCAGCAGGCCAACCAGTTTTTGCTAATGTCAAAACTGTCCCATTCGTCACAATGGAAGTAGATATGATGATCCAAGGACATGGCGTTGTAATGGAATAGGTGGAGCATGTTCAAGGAGGTGTTCATCAACTGTTTCAGAGCATCACGGTGCTCGTCGTACTCTTGGTACGGGTTATCGACGGTTGGGTTCCAATCAAGATGTAATACTCGGGCCATGGTAGTTAGAATAGCAGTGTCACTTAAATCGGCTAATCCCACATAGTTAAGTTTGGCGTCGTTAAAAGATTTGCGATTTGATTTGATTGTTTCTTCGCTTGATTTAGATGAGTTAGGGTTACCTCCTTGATTAATTCCTCCCCAAACGGTGATCCATCTTTGCAGTGCTGACTGGTTATACTCTTCGGGACACAATTTGAAATCCTTAAATTCGTTCAGATATGCACTGCGAATATAATCGGTGTGTTCTACTATATTCAAATCATCAATGTTCTTATATTCGTTATAGAGTCTGGTTGGTGCTTGTTGAAATTCAATTTTTTCGGTTTTCCTTCTGGTCCCCGGCTTGATAAAGGCAATCATGGCATTGAACACAACCTTGCCTTCTTGGTGGGCTTCAATCCATCTTTGAGTAATTGTATTTCCTTCGTGTAACTTGGTAACCCGGTAACTCATAGGTATCTTGGGTTTACCCGGCTTGACAAAGTATGCGTGGAACAGCTCGGGAATGAATCCTGGAGCCAGCTCAATCCCAACTAATAACGTTTGGGCTACCATATGTCCTCCATAAACTCCTCTGGCTCCTGGCACCGGCAATAAGAGTTTATGGGCCCCGACATAATTGTTCTCGTCGACTTTTATCACCCGGAAAGCTTCTTGGAAATCAAACATGCCTATTCTGCACCAATCACTTAGAAGAAGTAGCTACTTCAATCACCTCAATTCCAATTCAAAGCCTATAATTTATAGCTTTGGTTGAATCACCCCGCAATACTCCGTATGATAGGGTTCTCTCTCAGTAATTTTTTTTTTTTTTTTTTTTGGTTGGTTGTTTTTTTACATGTGCTCATTAAAAGATTGCAAAATTTATATTTCTATACAAAGCCATCACCATTCACATGGACATTACTTCAAGGATGACAACACATTGCGAGTATCAACCGAAGTATCGTAGTTGAAGTCGAGATTGTATTTTTCTTTGAACTTCTGGATCAATTCGGCTTGTTCCTTGGAATTAATGTCTCGACTTGCCAACTGCACTTGATGGTCTCCGGATTGGATCAATTTTTTTTTGGCAAGGGTGTAATCGAAATCTCCTTCGGTTAATCTTGTTTGTGAGTTGTCACTGGAGTCTGTTTGTTTTGGTTGGATGGTATACATTGAATATGATAAGTTAGATCGGTTATATTTGGGAATCTCTTTGATTTCATTTTTAGTTAATTTAGCATCGAATTTTCTTTGTTTTAATATCAAATTTGAATCGAGGTCGTCTTTGACAACATCTTCGTCTTCAAAATCTTCTTTTACTTCTTCTTCCATTGGTTTGAGTCCCACTAGTTCTCTCTGTTTATTGGTTAATGGCAAATCGTAACACTGATCCTGAGGCTTGATCAATTTATATCCATATACGATAATATTTATTATTAATATCAGTTCAATTACCTTGATGATTATGCTCCCATAATAATTCAACCCGTTTTTTTCATCATCGAGTCCCTGTTTTAAATACTGATTGATCGACCGAACATTTGGATCTTGATTCATTTCCACCAATATAACTACGTAACGTGCTATATTATGGAAAAGTTTAACTAAAAGTAGCGAAAAAATACTATAGGCCAACTTGTAAAACTGTTGTTGCTTATTGACTTGTCGACTTAATGCAGTTTTAACCACTGGGTTCACCCATTCTCCAGTAGGATATTTGAGTGGGTCGTCCTCTTCATCGGACAATTCATCATCGAGTCTTGGTTGGGGATGCTCCGTTTCTTGCACTATTATAGGGTTTCTATTTTTCACTACTGATCCTGCTCCTGGTGGTAACAAGGCCTTGAATCCGTTTCTACTGCTAGCACTGGGTGGTTTATAGTAAATTGGTTCCTTCATGCCTGCGTCCCCGTTCTTGTGCCCTTCCTGTGGGGGCACACGGCGCTGCTGATGTAGTTTATGGGTCATGTTATTCAATGGCATTATTGGTTCATCATACAACATATCCTTGACTTTATCTTCATAATGTCCTTTCGACTGTTCTGATGGTTGATTTCCTATGACTGACGAGTGTCCACTCTTCTCATTAGGACTGGGCTCATCAATCAAATTATGTAATCGGTATCTCCTTATTGGTGATTGAGTCACTGTTCTCAATGGTGTATTATTCTTCGGTGTGGAGGACATGTTTGGTGGAGGCGTTGAAGTCTTACCAAACGTCTTCACTGGAGTAGAGAAGACATCACTCTCGTTAGAATTCAAAAATGATGACATCCTGATGTTTCTCCTTGGCTGGGTACAGAATGGGTTCTTTTGTTTGGTCTTAACGGTTCATCTAAGTTTATTTTTTTTTTTTTTTTCATACGTTTTTGGTGATGCTTGAAAATGTTAAGGTTTTTTTTTTATAGCGAACAAAATACATAAATTTTGCAATTAAATTCATTACTTCATTATTTCTACAAAGTTGCTAATTCTGCTTTGATAAATCAGCCAAAGGAGTGATGGTAGGTCTCCCATGAGCACATTGGAAAGGCAATTGGCAACGATGCAAACATTTGACCATGTTTTGCATATCTTTCATTTCCAACAAGTCTCCGAACATGATTGCCGATCGACATGCTTTTGAGTTGATAACTTCCACGATTATACCAGGCAAATCTTTGATTTTTTGAAACCAGTCGGCAGGAGACCCAGTGAGTTTTGCTGATTTGCGGTGTAGTGCTAAATCCCAGACGTGCTGTAAAATACTAGCTCGTAAGAACTGAGCGTCGTTAGCAATTTTTTCAATAAGTAATTCAGGCAAATGAGTAATATGTACTCGGCCATCTGTTTCATGAGTTTCGAAGTCAATGCCAAAGCTGTTGAAGTTTGGTCTGAACGCCGTTAAGTACTCGATTTCCTCTCCTGGTACTGAGAGATCAAACGGCTGGGCTAGTTTCACTCTTAAATCAGTGTCATAAACCTGATGGAGAAAAGTCATGTACAAGTTTTCAACTTTGATTCTTTCGTCACATGCATGCTGGTCAATGATCATTAAATTCTTGGTCCCTTCCGACTCAATAACAACCAAAATGAATTTCTTATATAATTGCAGTACCACCCGACAGTTGTCTTCGTGGAGACATTCTTTTTTCAAAGAAATGTTTTCCAAATCAACAGCATCAGGGTATTCCGACATTGTGTTGATTCTTCTTATATCATCATCTTCCGAGCATTTGTGCAAATGACAAGATATTGATGCTGTAAGGTGGGATTCGTTCGTTTTTGAAGATTTTATATTAACTGGCTTGTAAAAATATCCTGGACGATCGCTATTCAGTAGCATCCCCCTTATCTCGTCGGACTTTATGGATCCAAATCTGGAATTAGAGTTAAGTATAAAGCGGGAAGCTGCAGAGCTTCTCTTCAAAGGCAGGATATCGGTTGGTTCTTCCAGCATACGTTTCGTGGGGCTGGGGGTTGGCGAGCTTATTACTTTTCGATTAAGCTGTAAATCATAACCAGCGTGCTTAAGAAAGCTGATAAAGACTTTATTAAGCATTTTGAATAATACCCGCCATTGTCGAGGGTGAACAATCGTCTTTGAAGGATCCTGTAGTAAGTCACCAGACTGCGTTTTACATTCAAAATTAATCAAGAATACCGGATACTTGCTAAACGGTTTCCCAACTGAGCTAACTCTTTTTTTATGATCTGTGAAGTCAGTTAAGTTTAACTGCTGACCGCCAAAGTTGCATCCAACAAATATCTTATTTATCGTTTTTGAATCCTCTTCTGATACTTGAACCAGTCTCCCGTTGATTGAAATATACTGGTACTTTCGAGACTGATTAGGTTGGAGCCCAATAACTCCATGCATTTTGATGTCTTTGAATGAGGCATTTACAACTTCATGGGTCGGTAATAGACTGGATCCATAGATCGAAGTCAATAAATTCGAATACCAGTTCAAGTTCCCAAAAACCCTGTTAACCTTAAGTACCTTCTTGCTGGTCTGACTACCCTTATTGAGTTCCCATACTGTAATTCTAACATTCGGATGGTCAATTAAGCTCTTCAATACAACCTCCTTCACTTCATGTAGCAAGTTGTACTCGGGGAGCCTTAGCATATTGTTTCGCCTTACCGGAATATTCTGGAATAAGCTTGAAGCAGTCACAATGGTCCCGCTTGACCTGAAAGGTTCAAAGTAAAAGAAGTCATTGACGGGGTTTTCTTCCCTATTACTCATATCAAAGGGAAAAGCAATATTGGAGTTTCCGTCCCCAGTAAACCTCGTAATGTAACTAGAGTTGAAATCGGCTCTTTTCGAAACGATGGTCAAATTACTCATTGATGCTAGTGAATGAAGAGCCTCCCCACGAAACCCAAAGGTTTTTATACTAGTCAAATCTTCCAAGCGTCTTAACTTGGAAGTGAAGTAACGCTGGCAAATGCGTTCGAGCTCATCAGGAGGAATCCCAACCCCATCATCCTTCACCCAAAAACTCAACGACGCCAAGTCCAACTTAATATCAATCTGAGAGGCACCGGCATCGATACTATTCTGGATCACTTCTCTCACTGCAGCTCCATAGGTATTCAAGGTGATCTGCGACTGTAAACGAGCCTTCACACTGCTGCTTAGCTGCTGGATCTTCGGATGTGACAGTTTCATCTCCATTGCATCTTGACTCTCAAGTATACTCAAACTGGCTCCAAGTGATGATAAGTGCAGTGGGTCTTTTGGTCTGCTACTCTTTCTCTCCTACATTTTTCTTTTGCGAGTCTTGACTGATAACCCTGAAGATAATCAGAAAAAAATCCCCAGAATTAGCAAATATCTTGTATAAAAGCAGTTGAAAGAAACCTCTTGAACCAATGTCCAAGGCATATTCGCCAGAATTTAGCTCGAGGGATATAGGTCTCGATAAAAGCAAAACGGTACGTATCTATTCACTGGCTTGTTAGAACCTCTTAATGCTAACTAGTGGAAATAGTTTGATTGGAATGATAACTTGGATGAACAGCTTCTATCGTATCTCAAGGGTAGACGATTGTGGCCCGACTTTGGAGCTGAGTATGCTAACCAGATTCAATGGGATGATTTGGCTGGTAAATTGAACGTTTCACATATACCCTTTGTGCAAATGAAGGTGGACGACTTATATAGGCAGTATGTTTCTGAAACATGTTTCCCGGAAACAGATCTCGAAACATTGATGAATGAGTTCAATGATCCTGATACGACTGTCTACAAAGAAGCAACGGGTATAATAGATGGTTTGGGGCTTCAAAATTTCCAGAAAGAAATTCAGACAAACCCTGTAATAAACGATAAGGCTGATGCTTCAGGACTAAGGCAATCACTACTGGCAAAGTCGGAAAATATGGACAATACAATCACCCAGGTAGCCCATGCACCTCCTAAAGAAAAGGCAAAGTTGCCTATACGAGAAATGCCTCGACTTTCAAAAACTGAACGAAGAATGTCATTAGATTTAATGCATTTGAATCCTGATTATTTAAATCAAAAGAAAGATGCTACTAGACCAGGACTTCATAAGAGGAACTCCAGTCTAAGCAAGCCAGCACCAGTATCCACCAGTAATGTCAATGTTATCACCAAAGCCGAAGTAAATGCTCCGAAAACCCCTGTTAACACAATTGATTCCTCTAGTAAAGTCCCAATCAAAAATCGCTTGAGAGATGTACTGAAAAACTTTAAGTTTGGCTTAGGAAGAAAACAAGATGGACTGAATAAAAAGAACGATAAAGATACGAATGTCTTTTTGTTTAATCAACTAGGCCAAAAATTACGAAAATCTTCAAACGATCCTAAACTATCCGAGCCCGAAGCAGACCCTACTAACGAAGAGCATCCAGTTACTCCACGCCCTGGCTTCAATGATACCACTAAACAAAATAGAAGAGCGTCAATGGTTGGTGAAAGCTTGCCATTATATATCAGAAAACAATTAGAAGTCACTTCCCAGCAACAAGATGATAGATCGACTGCAAAAAATGGATCTTACAAAAAACCAGAGAAGTCTAGGGATATACCTCATAACGTCAATAATAAATCCACGGTATCTAGAAAACCTTCGAGGGTACATAATCTCTTAGCAAATTCGCAATCATTGTATATTCACTCAAAAGACGTGAATAATCCGACTTTTAAACAAAGCCCTGCTACAAGTAACAATCAAACCGACGAAACTTCCTTTTATGAAAACGAAACAACTTCAGACAATGATAAAGAATATATTCTGCCAACCCTGTTCACAAAATATTATGGGCCTGGGTACGGTGAGGAGGCAGCTTCAGACGATGACGAAGTGAGTAATGGCATTGAAGAAATGGATGTTGACTTTGTCAACATAACTGCTAGCTTCGAGGCAGATGACGTTAATCAGAGAGATGACGATGAAGATGAAGAGGATGATTATTTATTCACCATGTAGCGTGGAAACGATAATTTTTATTACGAATAGATTAAATATTACATATTATACAAATGATTAATTTTTTTTTGCTTTTACAATGCAATTGGAATATAAAAGAGAATGCAAGTGTTAGGATGATTAGTTTTGATCGATTAAGCTTCCAATTTTGTAGTAACCTCGCTAGCTGTTTTAATCGTAGTGAGACTGTACTCATAAACAAAGAGGGAAATGGCACTAGTTGGAGCAGTTTTCAACAAACTTATACTGAAACCTTTATAGAAACCTAAGGGCCCTTCTGACTTCAAAATTTTCATAAAGTTTCCAGTAGCGTTGAAAGGAGCTAATTCAGGCTCCATTATACTATGGACTTGAATTCTTTTTCTTAATGTATCGAGAGGGAAAGTTATACCTTTAGAAGTTGCACCGGCTATAAACCCACAAAATCCCTCTATGAAGGGAATATCATCCTTATACTGTTTAGAAAAGTCACGAGCTAATTCGTAAGACCAAAACATTAATCCAGTGGTACTAGCTACCGACAACATTGTTGGTTTAATACCAGCAAAATAACCAAAAAACCCATTCTTCAACCAGATATTCTTCATGGTCTTCACCATGGATAGAAACTCTTTAGAAGAGTTTGCTGCTAATCTTGTTCTCAATAAATCAAATGGATAAGTAGTTAAAGTACTTGCGATTCCTGCACCACTCCCCACGATTAAAGAACTAAAACTAGGGTTTATCTTGACATATTGAGGATACTTCGTTTCCAAGTCATTTAATGCTGAGTTAAGGAGTGTGTAGGATGTAAATTGAGTGGCTCCATATAGAATATACATGATTTCTGCTGGAACATTACCTTTCCACAAAGCAGTGATTCCTTCATTTCGAAGTAAGTTCTTAACAGTGTGGGCTGCATTATATTTGGCAGCAAACCCGTGTCGCTGAAGTTGGAGCCTGATCTTAATGGTGTCCAACGGTGCCGTCACAGCTCTTTATTAGTGATTAGTATCGGCCTGCTGTATTCCTTGAAGAAATTTCGATAACATACCTGGCAATAGCACCCGACATTGATCCTGCTACTGCAGCCTCCACAGCTGACACAGAAGAGTCCTTTCTAAGATGGTCTTCCCTTTCTGTTTTACCCATTCGACACCTTGAGAAGACTACTAGATGATCATTAAGTGTTTCAGAAACCACATAATTGCTTATCATTCTCAATGAGATGAAGCGTACTGCGACTTTTTTTGCGTTGGAATTTTCCAATTTTTTCAGCCAAATGACTATACTACAGTAATGAATTACAACAAAGTATATATATATGATTAGTATTCTGCTAAAACTTCTTTTAGGATTTGAGGGTACCACTTAGCACTCACGTCCTGGTGGCTTTTGATACGATTTCTGAAAACAGCATAGCCAACTGGATGTTTTTCAACATCTGGCTGGTATTGAAATCCAACGTCAACAGCCCAATCTTCTATTTTACGGTCCCGCTCGTCTTTTATATCCAAGACATCTTGCGGAATATCTTTCAAGGAAACTTTGTAAGAGTCGAGATCAATTGTCTGGAAAAATGGAATCGATATACGAGTGCCAGACCCTGCCTTGGGTATAAGAACTCGGTGGATGGTTGCTTTACATACACCTTTAGAAATTGCTTCTAGAGTTTGGCCGTTGTTAACAACCAACGCATTTGGAATGTTAGGAACAGTTATCCATTTTCCTTGAAAGTTTTGTACTTGTAATGAGTCCGTATGGTCTGTGGCTTGATATATATAGGTCAACAAGTCTGAATCACGATGAGGTCCACAACCTTGGCCAGCAGTGTTGGGAGTATCATCCAAAGAAACTGCCGACTTGTTTTCAAGCTGATGGAAATCCGGATAAGCAATTAGTTTCATTTTGCACTGTTGATTCTCTTTGAAGTAATTATCCATGGCATCCTTTGGTAGTCCAATTGACTCACAAACCAATCTTCTGAATTCAGTGGCTAAGTTAGTCATTCTGGTGATATGATTCAACACCGTAGGCTTGAAATTGGGGATATACTCCCCATCGGGCCATAAGTTGGGTCCTTCTATGTTTCTGTAAATTGGTTCGTCTTTTCCGGGAGCTGGCAATTCGGTGGCTAGGTCAATCTGTTCCCTCCAGTCGGTATGAAGGGCAGTGATTTCATTGGCTAGTCTAGTATACCCCAAGAAATGTGGAGAATGGATCATCTCACATTCTGCCTTCACTTCTTGTGGCAACTTGAAAAATTCAAAAGACTGGTTCTTGATCAGCTCGAGTTCTTCTTTACTGGGACCAATTGCTTCGTAATTTGTAAGTAGTAAAAATCCAACGTTTATCAAAGCATTTCTCAATTGCAGCAAGAACTCGGGTTTAGTCTCAGGGTCTTGGGAAAGCCTCAAGTCAAGTACTGGAATCTCCTGGAATGACATTTTCACTAATACTCTGGGTTACTATCAAATAGACTATGACTCAAGAGGATCATTGAGGTTTAAGTACTTACTGGGAGCCACAGTAATTGAACTTTTCCAATTAGTCAGAAAAAAAAATCTAACTTCCCGTGATCTTTTCAGTATCAAAAGACCCTCAACAGTCGACCTATGGTCTCTTCCGCTGACGTTTATAATGACATTGGTAACTGTAATCTGTTACCTCTGATTCTACAGCTTCTTTTCCATCGGGTACTAAATGCAATATTTTCCTGGTGAAGCAAGGATTGCTGTTTCGTTGGGTGATCTCCTACAACGTGTATTGGTTTTTTAAACCTTCCCTTATAGTCAATGTCAACCTCATAGTGACTACTATATTCCCAAGGAAGGCAATGAACGTATTGGACCAACTGAGGTGGCCATTGAAGAACTTAACAGCACTTAAAAAAAAAAAAAAAAGGCTCTGAAAAAAAATTAAAGAACGAGGTGGAAAAAATCGACGGAATCAATTAAATCTTTGATAAACGATTCTTTCCTTCATATCAATTAATCAGGATAATCAGTTGCCTTTCTATAATGTCTGATATAGTAAGCAACCCGGCCATCAAGGGTGCCGAGCTATTGGTACCCAAAACATTGATATTAAGACCTTGGGTATGGCCATTTGCCATTATATATCCAATTTTCACCAATATCTATATGAATCATTATGATACATATATTGTTGGATCTGAATGGACCTTTGTTTATTTGTTAACTATTCTTTCTGTTAATTTATTGTTTTGGTTAATGCCCCATTGGAATATAAATATTGATGCTAGATTCAATTACAGTCCAGTTAAAAGTATTGCCGAAGCATCACATATTAAAATTACTCCAGCACCAAATTCAGGTATTGGAGAAATTTGTGAAATTGTTAGAGAAGTTTTCCATGATGGTGAAAAACAAGTTAGTTTCTTATACCAAAAGAGACGTCATTTATTCCATCCTGAATTAGCTAAATTTTCTCCACCAGAGTTTAAATTTAATGAATTGCCTCCTTTGGGTTACTTTCAAAAATCAACTGGATTGTCTGGTGATTTAGAAAAATGGAAAAGAAATTATGGTGAAAATAAATTTGATATTCCTCTTCCTACATTTTTGGAATTGTTTAAAGAACATGCTGTTGCTCCATTTTTCGTTTTTCAACTTTTCTCTGTTGCCTTATGGTGCATGGATGAACAATGGTACTACTCTCTCTTTTCTCTTTTCATGTTGGTTTCCTTTGAAATGACTACTGTGTTCCAAAGAAGAACAACCATGGCTGAATTCCAAAGTATGGGTATTAAACCTTATACTATTTATGTTTATAGAGATAAAAAATGGAAACAAATTGAAACCAATGACTTGCTACCAGGTGATATAGTATCTATTACTAGAACTCAAGATGATAGTGCTATCCCTTGTGATTTGTTATTGCTTGATGGTTCTGCAATCGTTAATGAAGCAATGTTGTCTGGTGAATCTACTCCTTTATTGAAAGAATCGATCAAATTAAGACCAAGTGATGAAAATTTGCAACCAGAAGGTCTTGATAAAAATTCTTTATTACATGGTGGTACTATGGCTTTGCAAGTTACTAAACCTGAAAATCCAATTATCCCAGTTGCCCCTGATCATGGTGCTTTAGCTTTTGTTGCTAAAACTGGGTTTGAAACTTCTCAAGGTTCTTTGGTTAGAATGATGATTTTCTCAAGTGAAAGAGTTTCAGTTGGTAATAAAGAAGCCTTTTTCTTTATCTTGTTCTTACTTATCTTTGCTATTGCTGCTTCTTGGTATGTTTGGGTTGAAGGTACTAAAATGGGTAGAATTCAATCCAAATTAATCTTGGACTGTATTATTATTCTTACCTCTGTTGTTCCTCCTGAATTACCAATGGAATTGACCATGGCTGTCAACACTTCTTTATCTGCTTTACAAAAACACTTTGTTTATTGTACTGAACCGTTTAGAATCCCATTGGCCGGTAGACTTGATGTTTGTTGTTTCGATAAAACTGGTACTTTAACCGCTGAAGATTTGGTCTTTGAAGGTTTAGCTGGTTTCAAAAATGATAATATCCATCATTTATTCAATTGTTCTGAAGCTCCAAAGACTACTTCTTATGTTTTAGGTTCCGCCCACGCTTTAGTCAAATTAGATGACGGTGATGTTGTTGGTGACCCAATGGAACAAGCAACCTTAAAGGCTGCTAATTGGACTGTTGGTAATCATGACACTGTTGAAAGATCCTTGGATTCTGGTAAAACCGAAAAAATTAAGATTTTACGTCGTTTCCAATTCTCTTCTGCTTTGAAAAGATCTTCTGCTATCACTTCTATTAATACCTTACCAAATAAGCATTTTGTTGCTGCTAAAGGTGCCCCTGAAACAATCCGTACTATGTTGGTAGATGCTCCTGAAAATTATGAAGAAATTTATAAATCTTTTACTAAATCTGGTAGTCGTGTTTTGGCTTTGGCTTATAAAACTTTGGATACTGGCATTAGTGTAACTAAAGTAAAGAGAAATGAAATTGAATCTAAATTGAACTTTGCTGGTTTTATTGTTTTCCATTGTCCATTGAAACCTGATGCTGTTGAAACTATTAAAATGTTGAATGAATCATCCCATCGTTCAGTCATGATTACTGGTGATAATCCATTAACTGCCTGTCATGTTGCTAAAGAAGTTGCTATTACTACTAAAGATGTTTTGATATTGGATGCTCCAGAAGATCATCATGAAGTTGATGAGGAACAAAATTTGGTCTGGAGAAATGTCGAAGAAACCGTTGTTATTCCTTTTAAGAGTACTGACAATATTGATGTCGAATTGTTCAAAAAACATGATATCTGTATTACTGGTTATGCTTTAAATCATTTGAGTGAACACCATCAAATCTTGGATTTATTGAAACATACTTGGGTTTATGCTAGAGTTTCACCTGCTCAAAAAGAATTTATTTTGACTTCCTTGAAAGATGCTGGTTATAACACCTTAATGTGTGGTGATGGTACTAATGACGTTGGTGCTTTAAAACAAGCCCATATTGGTGTTGCTTTATTGAATGGTACTGAAGAAGGTATGAAGAAAATTGCTGAAAATAGAAAAATTGAAGCTACTAAAACTATTTATGAAAAACAAGTTGCATTATTTGCAAACTGGGGTAAACCTGCCCCACCAGTTCCGCCAATTATTGCTCACTTATATCCACCAGGTCCAAGTAATCCAAAATATTTAGAAGCTATGGAAAAGAAGGGTGTTGAAATAACCCCAGAATTAAGACAAACTGTTGAATTGGCTAACAAACATGGTTCAACTATTACACAACCAACTGGAGGTAATCCAAATGCCAATAATATTGCTGATAGCTTCTTGGGTGCATTAAATGATGCCGAAGCTGAAGATGAAGTTCCAACTTTGAAATTAGGAGATGCATCAGTTGCCGCACCATTCACATCTAAATTATCATCTGTTTCAACTGTTACCCATATCGTTCGTCAAGGTCGTTGTGCTTTAGTTTCCACTATTCAAATGTATAAGATTTTAGCATTGAATTGTTTGATTTCTGCATATTCCTTATCAGTTTTATATTTAGCCGGTATTAAATTTGGTGATGGTCAATCTACTATTTCAGGTATCTTATTATCGGTTTGTTTCTTGAGTATTTCTCGTGCTAAACCATTAGAGAAATTATCTAAGGAAAGACCTCAAGATGGTATTTTCAATTTCTATATTATGGGATCAATTTTAGGTCAATTTGCAATCCATATTATTACTTTGATTTATATTACCAATGAAATTTACATATTAGAACCAAGAGAACCTCAAGTTGATTTAGAAAAGACTTTTAGTCCATCATTGTTGAACACCGGTATGTTTTTATTACAATTGGCTCAACAGGTTTCTACATTTGCTGTCAACTACCAAGGATTGCCATTCAGAGAAAGTATCAAGGACAATAAAGGTATGTACTATGGTTTATTAGGAGTTGCTGGTTTAGCATTATCTGGGTCAACTGAGTTTTTCCCAGAGTTGAACGAACAAATGCAATTCGTTCCAATGGATACAGTCTTCAAGACCAAGTTGACTGGTTGTATTTTACTTGACTTGGGTGCAACCTGGGCTATTGAAATTGTATTAAAATACTTTTTCATGAACTCAGCTCCTGCTGATATTGCTTTAAGAGATGATTAGTTAGGGTCTCTCTGTGTTTTTTTATCGTTTTTTTTTATAGATCTCGTATCCTCCTAAACTCTTTTAATATTGAAATATATTTGTATATATACATTTTGTATCACTATGTAAGGAATGATTTACGTGAAGCCGAAGTTAATTTGAAAAGCTCAATTTGCGGTAAAATTTTAAAAACCACTGAGTTGACGAGTATACAAGGTAAATCCAAACAAACACTCCATACAAAAGTTACTCGAATTTTCCATTAGACTATTATTATTGTTTTGATCGAAGCTTAATTACGAGTTTTCGTTTTAAGTTAAAAATAGTTCCGATGTAAGTCCCAAATACCGAAAAAAAAGGCAGCTACGGAAAACGATAAAAATTTAAATCTTGTTTGTATTGAAGATTGAATTGATTCAAATATGCTATATATGCTAAGACTTATTGCTGGGACTCCAATTACTGGAGTTTAGAAATGTCTAAATTTCTATCAAGTTTAGAAATTTTCAAAACTTTAACTTCACTTCTATCGACAATTTCGAAATTATCCAATTGATTGGCTATTTTGTTCAAGGTATCAATGATTTCGTCATTACTCATGGGGCTTTTAAGTGAATTTTTCACTAGGGAAACCATTTTACTGAAGGGATAACTTTTATGAGATTTTATTCCATGAAATTCGTAAATTATGTTATAAATTGAAACCAATCGACTATTAATGTAATCCTCGCGGGTGTTTGAAGGAGGTTCAGCTATTTTGGCAGTTTTCTCCTTCAATTTGATCCTTTCAATTAACGAAAGCTTATCGTTATCTTTGGATTTGAACTCGAACTTGTTCTGAATGTTCTTCAAATCATTGGAAGTCTTTTTGATCACTGGTTTAACAATCTTATGATCTTTAATCACCCGGGTCTGTTTTTCAAATTTGTAATAGCTTGATAATTCTTTTGTAGGTAGTGTTGATTTATCCTTATTTTGCAGGATCCAATTATTTAATGATTCGATGAATCTTGCTTTCCGTTCGGGGATTAATCGACTAAAATTTGATATTGACGTGGGACTAATCAAGATATCATCATGGTTATTCAATAAATTATAGTTACTCGAATCAATTTCCAATATTTGGCATATTTCATGGTTGGTAATTCTCTTATTTAGTAGACTAGAGACCGAATCAAGAACTTTTTGTAGTGATGGATTCTTAATATTATTTGAATAATGTATACTCAATATAGTATCGATGGAATTATAAACAACTACCAAGTCCTTCAACAAACTTTGAGAGATTCTAGGATGGTATCTTATCTCATGATTCATCCTCTTGTTGAACTGGCGAAGCAACATTCACACGCATCAAACAAAATTTCAAGTCTTCTTTCAGTCCTGGTTGATTTTCCAATTTCATTGATGCTCAGTGCAAATGTTCCGTTAAATCTTACCCCAGTACAATTTCTACAAGCTTCTTTCTACAGTAGTCAATTTCTAATAAAAACGTATATTTAACACATAAAATAAAGAATTAAAATCAAAGATTAACTTATTTTTTTTCTTCTTTTTTATCACCAGAGTGATTCTTTTGGACTTCTTTGTAAGCTTCTTGAGCTTTGTCTTGGTAAGAACCTTCTTTGGAAGAGAAAGCACTGTAAGCAGTTTTAGCGTCTTCAGTGTATTCTTTGTTGGAGGCAATTTCCTTACCTTTTTTAATTAAATCGTCGAAACCCATTGTGATATATTTGTTATAATTAATTTACTATTTAATAGAAAAGAGAAGAAAGGAAAAAGAATTTATTATGTCAATTGGGTGGAAAAGGGGGTATTTATATACTTTTTGGGGACTCGGTGAATATGAAATGGGAATTGAAATTGGGCATTGACGTTGAAATTTATCTCTGATTGTATTACAAAAGTCACGCTTACACTAACAAGAAACACCCTAATTTGGAGATTTACCGTTTCGCTTACTCATTTGATTCTACGCGTACTTGTAATTTCATTTTTGGCCATTCTAACCCCCAAACCCTGGTGCAATTGGCCTGAATAGACTCTAATCTAAGGGGTACTAAATGCATTGGAAGACTGTTCTGAAACGGTATTCTGCTGTTTGATTATGTAATCGAATTTCCTTGGTGCACGGGTGTGGTTGGCGCACAGCCTAGGGATATTTGGGTAACGGCGCACGACCCTCTCTTTCTCCGAATTCTGAGTTGCAGCCAATCAGTTTAGCCTAGTATCATCTTATCAGATAATAAGATGCCTAGCTCTTCATATGTAGTTTGTTTGCAGATTAATGAACTGGTAGAGTTATTACTACGGTCTATTGTTATTTATAAGTAAGTTCATTCACAAAAATTAATTAGAAGGGTACTAAAACAATATATATATATATAACTTGGGGTTGAAATCAAAGCTTCAAGTTTTCTAAAACAGAGATGGTTTGTTCGTAACCTTCGATTTCTGCTTTAATGTTTTCATTTCTATTGTAAGCAGCTTCTTTGGCCTTTTCAACGGTTTTTTCGGTAAATTTACTAATGGATTCCAAAACTTTCTTTTCATTTTCTTTAGCATTGGATAATTTCTTAGCGACTTTACTGATTTCTAAATCTAAATCAATTTGACCCTTGACTAACAAGTGAACAGTAGTGGTTGTATTGATTGATTGTAAAGCACAACCGCTTGGTACTTTAACGGTATCGTTGTCGACAATGTTAACAGTTTCAACACCTTTAATTAATGAAACGATGGAATCTTGTTGTTCTTTGAGGTTTTTGTTGGTTTCTTCATCACTACTTTCGATATAAATTGAACCATTTTTCAAGATGTTGTATTGAGCTAATAAAGATCTAGCACCTTTAGTAGTTTCCAAAATTAGGTTATAATCATTCAAAGATTTAAAGTCTTCAAAAGATTTATCAAATTGAGGATATTCAGCAACCATGATAGATTTAGTTTCATCATTAGCACGACGTGGTAATCTTTGCCACATTTCTTCAGTAACAAAAGGCATGAATGGATGAATTAATTTTAAGGCTTCATCAATACAAGTATATAAAGTGTTTTTAGCCAGGATTTGTTGTTCTAAACTACCATCTTGAATCAAATACTTAGAATTTTCAATGTAAACATCACATAAATCATACCAAAAGTTATAAATTGAATTGGTTGATTCGAAAAAATCACGATTTTCTAAATGTTCATTACACTCTTTAGCAGTAACAGTTAGTTTATGTAATATCCATTTTTCAACTAACGATTCTTTACCAGTTAATTCTCTTGAAGCAGTTGGTTTGAAATCTTCTCCCAATTTACCTAAAACGAATTTAGTTGCTTGGTAAATTTTGTTACAGAATTTTCTATAACCTTCAACTCTCAAAATATCTAAATTGATATCTCTACCACCAGTAGTATAAGCACATAAAGCAAATCTTAAAGCATCAGTACCACATTCTGGGATACCTTGAGGATATGTTTGTTTTTGACCTTCAGTGGCTCTCTTCAATTCTCTTGGATCTAAGTTACCGCTTAGTAATTTATCATGTAATCCTTGTAATGGAATACCAGCAATAACATCTAATGGATCAATGACATTACCTAAAGATTTAGACATTTTACGACCTTGAGCATCTCTAACTAATGAATGACAAAAGACTTCCTTAAATGGAACTTCACCGGTTAATTTTAAGCCTAATAAGATCATTCTACTGACCCAGAAGAATAAAATATCCCAACCAGTTTCTAACATTGACATTGGACTAAATAATTCCATATCCTTACTTTTCTTTGGCCATCCTAAAGTAGAAATTGGCCATAAACCTGAGGAGAACCAAGTATCTAAAACATCTTCATCTTGTTCTAATTTGAATTTACGTTCAGTACCAAATTTCTTGTTAGCTTTTTCTAAAGCTTCTTCATAAGTTCTACCAGCAACCCAATAAGTATTATCTAATCTACTATTTTCTTCACCTTCAAATTCAACAAAATAAACAGGGCATCTGTGACCCCACCACAATTGTCTGGAAATACACCAATCTTGAATGTTTTCTAACCAATGGAAATATTCCAGTTCACTGGTCTTAGGAGTAATAGTGATATCACCATTTTTAACGGCTTTAATAGCTTCTTTAGCCATATCCTTTTGGTCAACCCACCATTGTGGTTTCAATAATGGTTCAATAATATCACCAGATCTAGAACAAAGAGGAATGGTCATTTCATTATCTTTTTGATCAACATATAAACCTTTGGCTTTCAATGCTTCGATAACTTTGTACCTAGCGTCGAATCTCTTCATACCTTGCCATTCACCACAGTTTTCATTAAGATAACCATCATCAGTTAAAATATTGATAAATTCCAAATTGTTTCTCTTACCAGTATTGTAATCATTAGTATCATGAGCTGGAGTAATTTTAACTGCACCAGTACCGAACTCCATATCAACGGCTTCGTCATCGCAAATAATTGGAATTTTTCTATCTAAAAATGGATGTTTAACGAATTTACCGTGTAAGTGTTTGTAACGTGGATCATTTGGATGAACAGCAACACCAGTATCACCAAATAAAGTTTCAGGTCTAGTGGTAGCGACGGTAAGTTTTTCATCTAATCCATCAACTTCATAAGAGAAACTAGTTAAGACACCAAATTCAATCTTGGATTCATAATTTGGAACTGCAAGTAAAGTTCTACCAGCGATAGTTTTATTATCAACTTCTAAATTAGAAATTGCAGTGTTTAATTTAGTTGACCAGTTAACTAATCTTGAAGCTCTGTAAATAGTTCCATCTTCATGTAATCTGACAAAGGCTTCAGTAACAGCTTCACTCAAATCTGGATTAAGAGTGAAAGCTTCTCTAGACCAATCGTATGAGGCACCTAATTTTTTGAATTGGTTCTTGATTTTAGCATGATATTCTTCTTTCCATTCCCAAACTTTTTCAACGAATTTTTCACGTCCGTAATCATGTCTGGTTTTACCCTCTTTAGACCAAACTTGTTTTTCAACAACGGATTGAGTTGCAATACCGGCATGATCAAAACCTGGTAAGAATAAGGTAGTTTTACCTTTCATTCTATTATATCTGATCAAAGTATCTTGTAATGAAACGGTTAAAGCATGTCCAATATGTAAAGCACCAGTAACATTTGGTGGAGGTGCAGGAATAGAGAAAGAACCTTGTGGTTTAATTTCACCATCTTTAGTTAATTCTGGCTCGAAAAATCCAGATTTATCCCACCAATTGTACCAAGAACTTTCAACATTACTTGGGTTATAAGCTTTAAAAGCAGCGTCTTCTAAAGAAACCAAAATCTTCTTATCACCCTGTTTGGTTTCATCTTTGAATTCAGGAATTGGTTCAGCTGGTTTCTTTTCCTTCTTTGGTTTTTTTGGTTCAGATGGTTTTTTAGAATCAGCTTGTTGCTTGGCCTTTTTGGCATTGAACTTGGCTAATTTTTCAGCCTTTTTACGTTCTTTTTCGAGTTCTTTGGCTGACTTTTCTTTAACTGGAGCTTCACCTGCTTGAGCTGGAGCTGGAGCTGGAGCTTGTGCTTGATTTGGAGCTGGTTCACTTGGAGATGACTTTTCACTCATTCTAAAGGATAATAATCTACGTGAGATGATAAAAGGTCTAAAAGGCTTTTGATATACTTTACTTCTAACAACACTTCTAACAAGTAATCCTTTAAATAGCATACAGCGAAGGAATTCTTCAACTAACTGAAAAATTTTTTTTGAATTTTTTTTCCATCATTTGATGATAATTTCTACTGCGAAACGAGAATTAGTCACAGTTTATATATCTACAGAGGTTGTTATCGTAATATTCTTTATTAAAGTATATGAGTCATATGCTAGAACTTGGGCTTTTTGTTTGTATCGTTATCTTCGTCTTGTAGTCTTTTCATACCGGTGAACCATTTATTACCGGCGATACTCAGTAGGGTTGCCGGAGAATTGATAGAGGTATTAGGTTCAGTTTCGGGATTTGATAAAGTGAATGTGTCTAAGGCATCATTTGCTGAAGTTTGTTTTTGCTTTTGAAGCCTATTTATCATTGACTTTGACATTTTAGCATTGGTATTAGTATTAATATTGATATTAAGTCTACCTTGACTACCTGATTTTGACATCCCAAGACCGACTTCTTCACCCATGGCATTAATGATTGAGTCTTCTTCTTTACCAAACTCCATTTTATTTTGGGCTTTTCGTAAGTCAGACATTTGGAAACGTTCTTTCATTTTTCTAAATCTTCTACCCCCTCTTTTTTTGGATTTAGATTCAATTGGTATTGGCAATGCTTTATCATTGGTCATATCTGGGGGAGTTAATAACTTATCGATTTTATTTTCAATTTCCTGTTTATAACTTAGGCCAATTTCACCACTTAATGAAGATTTTGATAAATCAATTCTAGCTGCAAGGACTACTTTAGCACTTACGATCCTCATTGCTTGTTTCATAATCTCTTTGGGCAAGAAATTAATCAAATCACAGTGATATAGGTATCCGGTGGCCCTTATGGGACCTGGATTGGTTTTTGTAGTAGAAGAAAGATCTTTTACTCCTAATGAGGGAATATTGCATGCTGGAGTTAATGACAATTGCCTCAAGGAACCGGTGGCAATCAATAATTGGGAAGTTGTTAAAGGACCTATAATAGCAGAAACATTGGGACAAAATTTCGACAATTTAACCGAAATAAAAGATGATAATTCCACTAAAATTTCATTCAACTCAAGCACCAATGAGCACGCTTTGAGAACATTTAAAAAAACTTCATCTTCTAATTGAACTTGTTTGGAAGATTGTTGTAAGCCTGCCATTATAATGATGAGGACTTTTTCATTTGTAGTTATTCTCTTTAGTTCATCTTCGTAGCTTTTAATATTCTTCAAATCTTGATTGATCAACATGACTATTTTTGAATAATCGACCGGATTCAATATCAAGGTCTCCAATTCAGAAAATACCGGCTTGTAGTTTATCTTGGTGAAGTTATGAATCATTGCAATTTCATTATTGATGAGATTAGATAACTCATTAATTTGCAATATGAACTTATATTCATCATTTTCGTGAGCTTGGTTGACACTGGACAACAATTCCAAGTAATCAACAGTCTCATCATTGGAATACTCTTGAATCTTGGTCCTTAATTCTGGTATTATGGGTTTAATCTTCGATATCTTTGTTATATCTTGCACGGTATCGTACTGGCCTATTCTATCCAATATTATACCATTATTTGAGTCTGAAAGCACCGAACTCAACTTATCATGGTGCACTTCCACTTCCGACTGCACTTCCACTTGCTCATCTTCACTTTCAAAGTCGTCTAGTAGTTCATTCTCATAGTCTGTCATGGTTAACGATGAAAGACATTAATTTTTCAAAAGCGCACACTAAATCTTTTGATTTTTTCAAATCTTCACATTTTTTTGTTTTTTTTTTTTTTTTGACTGCTACGATGAGCTTAAAGTTAAACACATTTTAAACACCAGGATGACTTTTGAATTGAAGACCGGTATTCTCGATCGAGTGGACGGATCCGCCGAGCTAACCATAGGAAACACCAAGTTAATAGTATCGGTGACGGGACCAATAGAAGCCAAAATAAAACAAGAATTACCAACTTTGGCAAGTTTAGAAATAATTATTAGACCATCGATTGGAGTTTCCAGTACACGAGAGAAATTCATAGAGGACAAGTTAAGAAGTATATTGCAAGACGTTATAATAAGGTACAAGTATCCAAGACAGTTAATTCAAGTTGTGGTACAATTTTTAATAACTGATTCAAGTAATCAACAATTAATTGGTAAAAGTGGACATAATTTTGATTATACTGGGAATGAATTGAATGCAGCCATCAACGGAAGTTATTTTGCGCTTATTGATGCGAATATAGAGATGTATAGTTCATTTGCATCTGCCTTGGTTAGTATTGATGAAGATCAAGAGGTTATTAAGAATCCAAATTTGACGAAATTAATTGAAGGTAAATCCAGTCATTTAGTTTGCTTTAATATTAAAGACGGTAAATCAAGTAAAATCATGTTTTTAGAAAGTTATGGAGATTTCAAACAAGAACAATTGATTAAGATTCTTGATATAACATCCAAAGAATGTGAATTTTTACATAACAAATATCAAAGAAAGTTTATAAACGATAAGATCAAACAAGATTTTATCTGGACTTGTTAAATAGGTATATGTATTTAAAAAAAAAAAAAAAAAAAGAAAAAAAGAATGCAAAAGTAGAATTAATATAAAGTAGCCAAAGGATCTAATCTACTTGCTAACCCAACGTTACCACCACCGATACTTCCCCCATTCAATCTGCCACTGTTTAAGTTTAATAAATTAATTTCACCATTTTGGAATTTATTATTTGGATTTAATTTATGTTTAAAAGTAAAACCAATGAAATTATTATTTGAATTTGAAAGTTTTGATTTATCTAATAAATTTTCATTATGTTCTTGTCTAGCAAAAACATCTTTATATTTAAGCATACTTTCTTCATCTTCAAAATCATCAAAATAACCGGCATCTTCTTCATTATCTAATTGAGGAGTGAACGGAGGATTTTTTTGTCTTAAATTATTCCAATCATCAATATCAGCAAAATAAGGCATTAATTGAATTTGTTTAAAACTTTTCAATCTTTGATTTGGAGAAGTTATTAATTTAGTAATTAATTGCCAAGTACGATCACTGAAAACAAATCTACCATCTTTTGTTTGGGGTCTTCTTAAAGCAGTTTTCCAATTTTTCAAATTATAATAAGTTTCATCTTGTTTTGAACCACTAAATGGAGGATATCCACATAATGATTCAAATAACATACAACCTAAAGACCAATAATCGATGGTATAATCATAATCTTTACCTTCCAAAACTTCTAAAGCCATATAATCTGGACTACCAACAATTGAATTTGCTAAATTATGATGACCTTTTGATTGTTTAAAAATTTTTTGTCTTTCAATCATTAATTTTGAAGGAACTTTATAATCATCTAAATTTTGTAAATTTGCTAATTTAATTTTCATACTTTCAATTCTATCATTTGAAACAGTACCGGCAGCTAAACCAAAATCAGTTAATTTAATATGACCTTTTGAATCAATTAAGAAATTTTCTGGTTTTAAATCACGATGAGTATAACCTAAATCATGTAATGAAGCAACACTAGCAAACATTTCACTAATATAAAATCTAGCATGAGGAGGTATAAGATAACCAGTATTATTTAATAAAGTTCTAAAATCACCACCAGGAACAAATTCCATTGCTAAAAAAACTTTATTTGGATCTTGGAACGCATATAATAATTTAACTAACCATTCACTTCTAGTATTAGTTAAGATATCTCTTTCAGTTAAAACATGTTTAGTTTCATCTAATTTAACTAACAAATTTTTATTCAAAATTTTTAAAGCACAAATTTCTCTAGTATCCTTTTTACGAGCTAAAAAGACTTGACCGTAACCACCTTGACCAACTTGAGTAATCATTTGGAAATCTTTATGTTTTGGTTTCAATCTTCTTTTACGCAATAAGGCTCTTTCTCTACCGATATAATTTTTCCATTCTAATTGTTGTTTTTGAGGATTTAAATTAAAATTTGAATCATTTAATAATTGATTCGTTACTTTTTGGCATCTTTCTCTACGACTAATAACATAATCAAACATATCACAATAATAGTCTAAGAAATATAATTGAGTAACCGAAGCTAATCTTTTAATTTTTGGATCATTTGATTTTTTCAAAAAATCTTCTTGATATCTTCTTGATTTATAATTTTGTGGTTGTAATTGATTAATATTATTATTAATATTTTGAAGTTTTATTTGTTGTTGCTGTTGTTGTTGTTGTTGATATAATTTTTGTTGAAGGTTTAAACTGGTTAATTTATGATTATTATTTTGGGGGGTGGTATGTAAGATTGATTTTGTTGGTGATCCAATTGGAGTAATATTTTCTTTATTTAAATTATTGGATTGTTTATAACTAGTATCGATATCCATTAATCCTCCGTTGATAGAAACGTTTTCCATTGATTGTGAAATATTAGCAACTTCTTGATTCGGAGTATTCTTTGATTTGAAAAAAGCCATTTTGCAAAGTAAGAGAAGGAGTTTCGGTTTCCAATGAAAAATTTAATTAAAGAATGACTAACGTTGTAATGACGAATCTTAATTTTAAAAGGGTTCAAAAAAGGTAGATCCCCAAGTATATATACTGTTATATGCTTCAATGTAACTCTCCCTAGCTGCTGGCTAGCTGAAACAACTGCCTGTTTATCAATTGACCTATTCGGATACCTCTTTATATCTGTAAACTTTTCATTTATGTCTCGATGGGCCTGAGTTGATGCTTTCCGCTTTGGGAAGGTTTGTAAATAAAACCTAACCTCCGTACATCTCTCTGCTACACCCGTACAGTTTTCGTTTCGTGGGTGGGTCGTCCAATAACCAATATATTGGAAGACACGGTAAGCACACACCGTGTTTTTGGGGGGTGTCTCAATAAGCCCGCACCCGTACCGCACGCTCCCCAGGTCCTCCGGAAAACCGCCAACGTCTCCGATGGTCTGCATCGCTGATCAGTTCCCTACAAAGTATACTCGAGCGTTGATCGGTTACCCTTGTAATTTCAGTTCTTCAACTACTTCATCGCTAACTTCAAGTCACCCGTTACTTCATTATTCACTCAGCTTGTTATTTCATTCGTATTCATTCAATTCACTCACCCATTCACTCATTAACTCCTACAGTTCATACAACCAGGGACCCCACTCGGGCATCGGGAGAGTTTATTCAGTTAGAGCCTCAAGAGGTTAATGGTGTGCATGGCTCGGGGTCGGACTTGCCAACAACTAAACCCCGTGCAGGGTTTCCCCCACAAAAAACTGGCCATACCCAGCGTGCTGGGCCCGTGCACCAGACGTGGCCAACGGTTTCTCCACTTTGCCAGTCTTGGAGAGGGTGAGTTCCGGGGGTCACCACCCAGAGTTGGATTCAGACTACTTGGGTATTGACTTCATGAGTATCGACTTCATGAGTATCGACTTCTTGAGTATCGACTTCATGAGTATGGACTAGAGTGGCTGGAGTAGGATTACGATGCTATACTTAGTGTAGGAGGTATCCAATCAGGACCAATTCCGGCGAGGAAAATGGCCCACGCTAGAAAAACGGCATCACGTGAGCACGACCGGGGAACTACAATCCGGTCGTGCTCGGATTTAAAGGCAGGATCTTTGCTGATTTACTGCAAACTCGTCAGTTAGCCCCTCCAATATTGTGGAGTTACTTATATATATATATATATATATATATATGATTCCTCTTATCGTTATACAATAATTAGCATAATAATTAGCACAATAATTAGCACAATAATATAATACTTACCACAAATGAGTGATATTGAACAACGTCCAGATTTGGAAAACCAAAACCCCCACGATCAAAAACTCGTAGTTGAAGATAAAGCTACTTCTTTGAATAACCATTCAAATGATACTCCTGATGTAACCAAGGTGGTCACTGATGGAGAATACGTTCAATTTGGTAATGAGCGTTATCTCAGATCCGAATTGGTGGATGCCTTTGGTGGTACTCTTAATCCGGGTTTATCACCTCCTCCAAAACACAATATTGCTAATCCTGCTCCATTAGGGTTGAGTGCTTTTGCCTTGACTACTTTTGTTCTTTCCTTGGTTAACTGTGGTGCCAGAGGAGTAACCATCCCCAATATCGTGGTGGGTTTGGCCTTTTTCTACGGGGGGTTGGCTCAGTTAGTTGCTGGGATGTTTGCAGTCGCTGAAGGTGCCAGTGGTAATTTTGGTGCGGTTGCTTTGAGTTCTTACGGTGGGTTCTGGGGTAGTTGGGCTGCCTTGTACGTTCCTAGCTTTGGGATTCAAGATGCTTTTGAACTGGAGGAAGAATTCAGAAATGCCGTGGGGTTATATTTGGTGGCTTGGTTCATCTTCACTTTTTTCCTAACTTTACTTACGTTGAAGTCTACTTTGGCATTTTTTTCGATTTTCTTTTTATTATCGATCACTTTCTTGCTTTTGGCAATTGCTGAATTCAAAAATTCAACTAGTGTTAAAACCGCCGCTGGGGTTTTTGGCTTATTAACCGCGTTTCTGGCTTGGTATAATGCTTATGCTGGGTTGGCTAATAAACAAAACTCTTATATTACAGTTAAAGCTATTCGCTTACCCGATTTACAGGCTAAAAACAAGTAGGCTATTTATTTAATCTTTAATATATTTCTTATGTTCTCCACATTTCGTAGTCTTCCAAGAACATTATAAACAAAGCACTCCAAGAATTCATCACGAGAGTAATAAAAAAAAATGAAAAAAAACAAATGGACGAGTTGGGAGTCGAACCCAAGACCTTTCGCATGCTAAGCGAACGCGCTACCAACTACGCCACACGCCCGGTTTATGTTTGGTGGAATGGGCTGGTCTTGTAACCTGGCACTATTCTTAAATGCCAACTTTTTCTATCTTCAAAACCAGCTCTTCGAATATCTTTTTTTATAAACTTTAAACCCTTCCTATATGTAAGTGAGACCTAAAATAGTATATACTTTTTGGTAGCACATTCATTCCAGTTGTAATGGTCTTATATTTGGCAAGCATATTTGGGCTCTTTTCCGAACATCTTTGACGGTTTTTTGGCAAGAATGAATGTATGTTTGTCTATTTATAAAATCATGGTAGAGCGATACCAATAAGGTAATTATAAAGCTAAAAACGGGGTAAGTATTTGAATGAATACCCACAATATTTTATACACAATCAAAATGGTGCATAAGAACCACTCAGATCTTGCTTTAGTGTATTAGCACCTCTCTTTTATTTATGAATGATGAGGTGGTACATGACGTTATGGAAACGCAGTTTGGGACAATAAGCTCAAGTCTTCATCCCTTGCTCAAGTTTCCCGTCTCTATAAATAGGTATTGGAAAAGCCCGTGAAAATCTGGACCACCTAAAAGTTATGATGGTTGGACTTCAAGAAATAATTGACATTGAATTAAATCAGTAGCAAGGAAAGTCAAAAATTAACTTTCTCCATGCAGCTTATGGAAAGAGAAATAACACGAAATTTATTCTTTACCTTGAGCTTCTAGCAGGTTGGATAAGTCTTAAATCTCACAATTTGCACCCATCATTAACGTAAATTCTTTTAAATCGATATATTGCCTCACAAGGTAAGGACTGTCAGAAATTGTAGCATGCTTTACAATATAGGTTAGTCGATAAGGACTTATTTACGTTAATTGAATTCTTTAAACAAGTTCCGACTAGTAAAGTATTGCGCTGTCTGCTGCTAGTGGCAGGAAAGAGACCACAAGTAAGAGACTAATAACCGAGTGAACTCCCTTAGAAGAAATTTTACTTTTAATAGACCTTAAGCTGTAGAGATTTGATATTGGCTAATGAAGTACTTTTATATATGAGAATAATTTAATTTACTTGTTAAATTTGCAACCAAATTAGTCGCATTTTCGAATATCGTAATCTATATACTATAATTTAAGTTTGTATCAGGATCATTTCGTAATATTAGCATCATGTCATAAACCGTTATTAGTCCGCCATTTGGCTTTGCGATTTCGAAATTCACTTCTCTAGGATCAAACTTTATCCTAATGTTTTTGTATCTTTCAAGAATCGGGTTGATGTGATTTGACCGTTTCAACTCTTGAAACAGCGGTTGGTTATATCTTAAATCTATAAGAACTAAGTTTGATCCTAAAAACTTTGAGTTGAATGACAAATGGTTAATGGCGTTTATTTGAAGCATTAATCTCAACAATCTTGGAGGTGATGTGGCACTGGAATCAACAAAAGAAATTCGATTATTATTTAGATTTAAATAATTCAAGTGTAAGACTTTGTTCGATTCATCATTAAATATAGGCACATCTCCATTTAATTCATTGATGAGATTAAACGAAAGATTTAATTTCTTTAATTTCAGTGGTATATTTAAGGAACTAAGATTGGAAAGCTGATTGCTAGATAAGTCTAGTTCTTTTAAATTATTTAAGTTATTCCAGTTTATCTCATTGCCACAGTTATATAGACTTATATCTGAAATGCAATTGTTTTTCAAGCTTAAGCTCTCTAAAGACGGTGGAAATATAAACTGACTTAAATCTTCAATTTCACAACCCTCCATCTTAAGGTTTGTTAAAGTTTTTGGAAATTCTATTCGAACAGTTGAATCCTCCATCAGGCCAAATCCTCCTGGAGTACATTTATGAATATCCAAGGTTTTTAGGTATGTTGGGAACCTAAAATAAGGATATCCTCCAATAGAAAAACTAGTGGTTAAGAGGTTTCTTCCAAGGTTCATTTCTAAATCCTCCAAATCATCTGGTAAATTATATAAACTTGAAAATGATTCGAACCAGTTTCCACCGAGGAGTAAGCTCTTTAAATTCTTAGGCCATCCACTTTCACTTAGGTTTGACAATGCCTCGTCATGTAGTTGATTGTCGCGTATATCAATCAATCGTAGATTACAAGGCCATTGAATGTTTTCCGATTGCAAACACGTTTCAAGTTGATTTCCAAATAAATAAATCTCTTCTAGATTTGCGGGAAGCTGTTTAAAATTGATATCGGTAAGTTCGTTTTCTCTTATATCTAGAACTTTTAAGTTTTTAGGTAGTTTTAACCCATTCAAACCCACTTGATATTCCGACCGCTTCTTCATACATTTCACTAAAAAGCAATAAGAAAATTTTTCAACAGACTCAGGAATCTTCAAGGTGGAAAAATTTATGTAAAAACAGTTGCTAATATCAAGGTCTATTAAGGAAGGCGGAAATTTTACTTCTGACCAATCTTCAACATGATCATGTCGAATATTTAATTTGGTAAGATTTTTCCAATTAAAATCCGCTTCAAACTGAGCTGGCTTATCTTCATCTTCTTCTAAAGCTGAGGGATGATTCGCTTCAAACTCACGTAAATTCGGAAGCCACTCGATTAAATAGGGAAGATAACGAGGATGGAACACCTTCATAGATAAGGATACTTTTGTAATATTATTATTGAATCTTTTGGGGTATTTCTCAATTAGAGGCATTAGCAATGCTATGAATTCACAAGAGATATGGAATGAAGCGGAATTGATATTTGGATGTGAATTGAAGAACTTCACCATCTCTTCTGATCCTACTAATGTCCTATACCTCAGCTTATAATATCCAGCAAGAGCTGATACCCTTTCATGATGTGATACTTCCAACCTAAACGGCTTCTTATTGTATTCCTCTAGTATCAAGTCTTTTGCCGTGGAGTCCTCTATTAACAGAAAAAAATTTGTAATGTATATTTCCGGTATTTGCTCACATATTTGGTTAATTATTATACCAGGTAGATTGAAGAAATACTTCTTTAGAAAGTCATCTATATAAGACATTTGCCTTTCACGGATGTTCTATATTCAATTGGATTACTGGGTACTATTGGGTATAGTATTTCGCGTGTCTTAAAATTTCTCAAAAAATTTAAAATTGCAAATATTCAAGTACTAGTCTTGTTCTTATAGGACCTCCAAACATAAAGAAGCCGCTTGGAAGACTAAAGTATCGAGTCCGGATTTTTGAATTAATTACATGCCTGGATTCAACTATAGTACCGGAGTTTTAATCTACTGAGTATCGTAAAAGAATTGGCTATTTTAAATTTATGTTGCAAATTTGATTATACTCAATAATTCAGTTCAGTTGTAAGCAATTTCTCTACTTCAAGGAAAAATTATTAAAAACACTGGTAATCCAAGATTCTATGGGTGTATACATCCTTCCAAAGCAATTCTTCAGTTGCAATAAATCTAAATAATTAAAAGAGAAAAGCAAGGGGAGAGAAAAGCAAGGGGAGAGAAAAGCAAGGGGAGAGAAAAAGCTGAGGATCGACGAACGAATAACGAGGGAGCATAGATAGGCATTGAAGAAGGGATAGCTTGTAGAAAATTGCAAGAAATGAAGAACAAAAAAAATGAAAAATAAATGGACGAGTTGGGAGTCGAACCCAAGACCTTTCGCATGCTAAGCGAACGCGCTACCAACTACGCCACACGCCCAATTTATGTTGGGTAAAATCTGCTGGTTTTTTAACTTGGCACTTTCTTTGTCGACTAAAATTTTCATCTTTATTTCTTGGGCCATTTTAAAGATTCAATATTTATATTTTTAAGGCTGAAATGCCATTAGGGTCCTAAAATAACGTATATCAAACTTATTTTTTAAATAAAATATGTTTTTGGTTGATATTTGGCAATTAGCAAAATAAGTAACATAAAAAGCTAATAATAAAAAAAAAAAAAGCTAAAACGAGTATTGGAGTTTAATAAACAGATTAATCATTTAGCTTATCGAAATAAACTGTTATTGATAAACTGGTGAATTTTTATGACATTCAACTTTTTCAAAAAGTTAAGGTTTTCTTAAATTTATACAAATTTTATGTTTAATATCACGAAAATTGTTTCAACTAAACAAAAAACTGCAAAAAATTGCAAAAAATTGTATTTTTGAAAATAAGCAAAAGAAAGGAGAAGAAAGAAACAAATAGACGAAGGAGAAAAAATTCGAATGTTAAGGGTTATCGTAGAGAATTATGAATTAGGCGGACATGAGATTTACTGGAAGGTCAAGCTTTACAAAATACTTGGAACTGTTTAGTTTTTGCAGTTGAAAACTTTTGCTGTTACACTATTGTAAATATTACCGACTATTATACATTAGAAGAATTAAATAAACATTAAGGAGAGGAATAAAACACCGGGAAAAGGTTATTCAAAGGCAAAGGCACTAAATTTATACCAACAAGACCAGAAGAAACCTTTTCTTTTAACTTTAGTTTCCAAAATTTGTCTTTCCATTTCTTCTTCATCATCAATTTCGGATTTACCAGTTGTAATATCAGCTTCTTCATTAGTTCTGATATGAGTCTTTTTTAATATTTTCCAACCGAAATAGACAATGACAAAGAAAACTGGAGCAAAATAAGAAGTGAAAAGATTAGCAACAGTAAGATTACCTGGGAAAAATACCCAGAAACCATTAAAGACTAAAACTAAATTATTAAGTAAAAATGCAAAAGGAGTGAAATAGATACGAATGAATTTTGGCATTTTATAATAAGGACCTTGATTGAATTCATCTTCTTTATCTTGGGCTTTCAAAGCTTTACGGAATTTGAAATAATTAAGCCAAATAACGGTATAAGTACAAATCATACCGGTGGTAGCCAAATTAATAAACCAATTAAGAACAACGTTAGTTGAATTTTTAACGTTTAAGAATGATAAACAGCCAACAAGCATAGCGAAAAGGACACAATAAATAGGACAACCATTTTTCAAACATTTGGAGAAAAATCTTGGTAAATAACCCGCTAAAGAACCGGAATAAATTGATCTAGTGGCAGAATAAGTGAAGGCATTACCACAAGACCAAGCGGCAGAGATAATCAAGACATTAACCAAAGCATCTAAACCATGAACACCAACATTTCTAATACCAATAACCCAAGGAGAAGCGGCAGCACCAACCAAACCTAATTCGGTAGCGTTAGTTAAATTTTTATCATTTGAAGCAATTAAACAATTCATGAAAAAGATCCCACCAAAATAAAAGAGATAGATTCTAACATACGAACGTTTAGCAGCAATCCCCATACTTTTACGAGGTTGAGACACTTCAAAAGCAACCAATGAAAGAATATCGGCACCACCACAAGCAAAAGCAGCATAAATAAGAGTATTCCACCAACCTAAGAATTTCCCGGTGGCACCACCAACAAGATAAGGTCTAAAGAGACCACCTTCAGTCCAGTGTTGGAAACCATAAGCATTATGTTTTGGATTACCACCACACATTGAAATTAAAGAGAATAACATAAGACCAATAATTAAAAAAATTTTAAGAAAAGTAGCAACAAATTCAATTTCACCATAGAAATTAACAGCCATGGTATTGAAAACAAAGATCGTTACTAAACCAACCGCAATGAACACCCCGGGATTAACATCAGTGAAGTATCCTATACAACTACTAAACCCAGTCAATTCAACACAAATAAACATCAAACAAGTATAGACATAAATGATAGTACAAGCAAAACCAAGAGCAGGATCAACCCATCTTGCAGCAAAATGAATAAAACTACCTTTGATTGGAAGATATGATCCCATTTCACCAACAGCCAACATAAGTGGATAAACGTTTAGACAAGCCCAAATAATAAAACCCAAAAATAATGAAAGTGAACCATGTTGAAATGGTGATTTAATCCCAATAAATAACCCAGTACCAATACTACTACCAATAATTATAGTACTCAAATGTCTACCGGTTAACTTTCTTTTAACACCACCATATTTCTCTTCATCAACAAGATCATTAAAATCGTTGAACCCCGTCTTAATCAAATGACGATCAACCGAGCCTATTCTTTCAACATCAACAGAAATACTGGTATTATCTTTACCAGATTTAGATTTTTCCCCAATATCCATACTTTGTTCTTTTTTTTTGCAGTACTTCAAAAGCTTCCCGCTAATTATAACGAGATTTTTGCACCTCTTTATATCTAAGTCTACTCCAGGATACCCTACAAAGATGAAAAGGAAAAAAAAGTCTTGTCACCGTTAGCTAATTATGACTTATTGATAACCAACTTGCAGTTATCTTTTCTTTTGTCGTTCTTGCTCCACTATCAATACCAGTCCTGCCCAATAAGGCAGCATCATCGCAGTAATCTGCGCATCGGTGCACTACCAAATGCCTTGCAACAAAGAAAAACAAAAGGAATTGAAATAACAAAAAATACGTCAAGCAGCTTGACTTGGTTAGCGGGTGTCCCCCTCCAAGAGCCTACAGTCCTTATTCCCAACTTGCTTAATTGTTGCACGGTTTCTGGTTTGATTTTTGATTTTAGACTTTCGATCACTTTACGATTTTTTGATTTTTTTTGATTTTTTTGGTGTATTTTGTGGTTTTTTCGAGGAATGGAAATATTCCGTTCTTTGAAATTAGCGGGAAATCCCTTCGGCTTATGATCCTTTAACTGGGACTAAGTGCGTTGACTAAATGCAAAGCTTCTCCTCAGTTATGGTAGGGGGGCTGCTCGCCTCAGTGTAGTGGCTCCCTGAGCTCGGGATATTGGATGCAACGGACCGCTTCTTTGCTGTCAATTTGGAACGGTACCGCTTCGATCCTGGCCAGCGGCCAGACTGGAAAAGAAAAGGCGGGGGCGGAATAGATTTTGTTTAGCGCTTAAGCGATAAAGATAATCTTATCGTAGTCGGCAAACTACTTCGAAAGGCTTGTACCATGTAGAGATTCAAGATAAAGACAGGTTTAGATGATGAAAATCTCGTACCTGGATATTGTACTATTGTTGTGAAGAAAGCGGCATACGTCGGGGAAGTTTTCTTTTCAAGGAAGAGGTTTATATAATTGGTTATCCGCAGTAGATTAGTCTTTATACATGTAAGTCACGTTTAGTATGAGTGATTTGGTTAAAAGTGGTTCGGGAGCAGCCAATGAAAAGGCAGTGGGCACCGTTACTTTGATTCAAATTGAAGAAAGTAGTGGTGGTCTTGTTAAAAGATTCAGTTTATGGAATACCGTTGCGTTGCAAGTATCTCTTATTTGTTCGCCAATTGCTCTAGGGACTTTTTTATCTACGGTGGTTGGAATTGGAGGGTCTCCTGGGTTGTTGTATGGATTTATTCTTGCAGTGTCACTTGATTTGGTGATCTGCTTCTCGTTGGCAGAACTAGCTTCAAGATGGCCCAATTCTGCTGCCCAAGTTCACTGGACCAACGTTTTGGCCCCCACTAAGTACCGTCGAGGATTATCTTTCACCACCGGGGTGCTTTCTTGTGCTGCTTGGATATTTGCGTGTTTCACGACTTGCTATACCTTATCTATGTTTGTTATTTCACTAATTGAACTTCATAATTCAGGTTATATTGCACAGGATTGGCATTATTACTTGATCTATGCCGCTTTCGTATTAACTGCTTGTGCAGTTAATGCTTTTGCAGTTAATTGTTTGCCGGTCCTCACTTATGTTTCTGCTGCAATCATTAACGCCGGGACCCTTTACATTCTCATAACTTTACTTGTACGGACTCCGAACAAGCAGTCGAATCAGGTGGTCTGGAAGGACTTCATAAATGAATCCGGATGGTCTTCTAACGGGGTGGCCTTTTTCCTTGGATTGCTTCCTTCAATCTCCTGTGTAACGTTATTTGAAGGTCCTTCTCATCAAACGGACGAGATTCCGGATCCAAGCAGAAATGTTCCTTTGGTCATGACCATTGCTAATTCTTTTCTGGCTATTTTTGCATTTATTTCAGGCATTATTTATATGTACTGTGTTTCAAATCCTAACAATCTTTTAACTCCAATCGGTGGTGAACCAATTGTTCAATTGCTTTTGGACTCTTTAAACTCGCTTCCCTTAACAACTGCCGGGGTGTTTTTCTTAATTGCCACTTTTTACCTTTCGTTAATCGGTTACGTTCTTTCCACTTCCCGTCTCTTTTGGGCCTTTGCCAATTCTGAAGGTTTACCCTGGGGGAAATCTTTTTTTGGCAAAATTCACCCTTTTTGGAAAGTCCCCATCAACTCTCTAGTACTCGTTCTTTTAATCCTTCTAATCTTGGGTTGCATGATCTTTGGCTCTTCTACCGCATTATCAGCAGTGTTATCCTCCTCAATGGTGTGTGTCAACTTATCCTATATTGTCCCCATTTCCTTATTACTTTATCGTTCCAAGCTTTCAACCTCTGTCTATGCCCGTTTCTCAGATCAATACGGTGGGGCCATCCCCTATTTCAACTTGGGTCGTTTTGGTATGCCTTTGAACATCATCGCAGTCTGCTGGGGCTGCTTCATAATGGTGTGGTTGAACTTCCCCTTATACTATCCTGTCACCTCCAGTAACATGAATTACGCCTGTGCAGTCTTGGGAATCACCTTTTTGATTGCCTTGATCATTTGGTTTACCCATGCCAGAAAGCATTTCGAGCATAACTCAGACTTGAAGCACATCTGACCGCATCCCTCCTTCTTTTTCTTTTCAGTTCTACCTATGTATTCCTACTACTCCCGTTAAACCCTCTACACCGAATAAATAGAGTTAACTTTGTCAAAAAAGTAGATTTTTCGCAGCTGCAGGAACTTCTCGTAAATCACTGTCAATAATCTTACAAAAACCTCTACAAGACCACAACCATCCCTCAGTGCTGGATAATCTTTCAGCATGGGCATTTCTCCGTTCCTACGACCTAACAATAGTGATCTTGGATATCTGCTGTACTCTTTTCATTCCAAATCATCGCCAACCGCCTCATTTAATAGAGGCTTTATCTCTTTTTTTCTACCCGTTATCTCGCATTGTCGCATTGTCTATTTTTTTTTTTTTGTTTTTAGTGTGAAGAAAGTATATTTTTTTCCTTTGGTCCCAAAAGAAGTTTTTTTCTTTTAAATCATCTTGAGTTCGTGTCTTCGTTACACTAAGCATTTTTCTTTCTAGAAGATAAGTATTGAAGGAAGAAACAGGCTGCTATGTGTGTGGAGTCAGTTAAGAGTGAAGAAGCTACTCTTATCGAGTCAAGCAACGATCAACTAGATCTCATCTCACCTTATTTCAAGGTCGATGAGACTAAGTATGGTGGTCGTGGTTGCTTTGCGTATTCGCTAATTCCAAAGGATACGGTGATTGCTAGTTGCTCTAATCCTTTGAGTTCGACTATACTAAGAGAGTTCAAAAAGGAAGTTTGTTCGTTATGTTTCCAGTATTTTGAAGGTAAGACTTTGAAGTTCAAGCTTGGGAAGGAAAACGTGGGGAGCCAGTTTTCATTATATTTTTGTACTCAGCAATGTTTAGAAGAGTTTCAAGAGCATGATATCGACGAGATATATCTTGAAAGTTTATTGAGAGTGGAAGAATGGTTTAATAAAGGGTTGAAAAAACCAGAGGTAGAATTAAAGGAGCCTTCAAAAGAGAAGTCTCTTATAGAGCATATAAAAAATGAATGGAATTCAGTTAAGGAATGGGAAGGATCTCTTGAGCGTACGAAGATAAGTAAAAGACAGAACATGATACCGAGAATCTCGGATAGTGAATATACTGAAGTCAAATACATCATTGGAATTTTATTTCAATATTATAAATACCAACAAGCACAGTCGAGTGAACAGAAATTTTTGAAAGACTGTGATTTTGATGAAAGAAATCAATTTGAGCTTGATAGTTTTGAAGCTTTACAGTCAAACGAATTGGATAAAGTTAATAGGTATCCTTATCTTGTTTATTCATACGTTAATATTTATAAGTTTTTAAAATTGACTACTCATCCTTTATTACAAAAATTCATCAATACTGATTCAATTAGAAATATTATAGGTAGACAACTCAGTAATGCATTTGGTGTATGGTCGAATGTCATCGATGAAAGCAGAGAAGATAAAGAATTTTTCGGTTATGCAGTGTATCCGACTGCATCATTTTTCAATCACTCTTGTGATCCAAATATTATCAAGAAACGTATTGGTAATAAGCTTACTTTTACAACTTTAAGAGATATAAATCCAAAGGAAGAATTATGTATCAACTACGGTTACTCAACTGAAGAAAGAGTCGAGGTTAGAAGAAAAGATCTAAAAGAATGGTTCTTTGATTGTGCATGTACTAGATGTATTAGTGAATTAAATCAGATTTAGTGATACATATCAAATATAAATTTATGCCGTAAAATCATAATTTTTGTAAAAAAATTTAAACTCTTCACAATCGGTGGTTTCTTTAAATTTTGGTTGTTGACATTTATCCCAGTATAACCGCTTAGGACATTTTAAAGTGAATGCAAGAACTCTTCTTGGGAATTGTAAATCAACAGGTTTGGCTTCGTTGATTTCCGATATCCAATGTATTTTTTCATTTTCTCCGGTATATATTGTAAATGAAATGTAATCAGAACTTGTAATGATTCTCTTGAATTCGTCATCACTATCATTATCAAATCTCAAGAAATTCAATTTATGATTCTTATTAAACTCTTCGTTATTTATTCGAGCTTTTTCTTCTAATGCTTTAGGAAATTGGGTATCAACAAGTTCACTAGGTATTGGTAGAACTTGAATATGTTGATGAATATTATCTAATCTATTGATCTCAAAGAATACCAACCTAAACTGTGGTTTCTGTTCTAAAAATGCCCGAACTAAACTTTTCTTATATTGTTCAATTTCCTGATATACAGCAGATTCAATAACATTGGTAGACGTTTTACGTATTGTTGGAATATGCTCGATAGGAATTATGATTGCATGTCCGGAGAATTTCAAGTTTTTCGAAGGTCTGGTAAGTGGACCTTTGGCCACAGTTAAGTACGCATTAGTACCAATAGAGATAATCATATGGGTCTCAACTTTTGGATTCGATAAACAGAAGAAACACTGATCTGGATTTACAATTCTCGGTTTCTTAATAGTTTGAACTTCTTGATCTGGTTCTTCCACTGTTTCAATACTTCTTTTCGGTGGTTCAACTGCTTTTGCAAATGGGTTTACTCCCAAATTAACATCAACATTAATTGTCTTAATGTCTAATCCAAATGCATAAAACCATTTATCTCCACTTCCTTCTTGACCCAAACTTATAAATCTGGTTATTCTGTCGGTATTATCCCATTTAAACGGCTTGAACTCAAAAAATTTCCCCCTTTCATTTCCTACTGCAAACTGATAACGGGGTTGGAGTCGTTCAGTCACCTGATCAACAAATCTATTACCAACAGTAGACAATTTCTCCTCTCTTGCAATGACGTAGGGCCAGGAATATGTTATTAGAATGTCCACTGGAGAAGTGTGCTGTAATTGCTCTTTAACCTCAGTAGAAACCGGCTCCTTTTCTGCTTCAGCTGACATAAATGCAATAGTAATTCCAGTTGCAAGCTTATATATTGTCAATGGGCGTTTCATATACGTTAAATTTTTATCCAAATCAACAAGATTCGTCGCCTCATCTTCTTCGTAAGCAAAACCAATGTCATGTTTACCTTTGGAGAAATATGCTGGTGCATCAAGTTTTGTTTGGGGTACCTGTAGGTTAGCAGGGATTACATCACCTAACAAAAGCACTGCTTCAAATGGCCCATTTCTCGTGTTTTGAAGGTTGGCTTTTTCAAGTACGTTATCCAAGTTCCCGGAAGAGGGATTAAGTACGAGAAATTTGGATTTAGATGTCATTTACTTTGTTTTTTCGAGCCGGTTCTGTAGATTACTTGTTCCCAGCCTTTTGATGGTCTTCGCTTTTTGTTTTCTTCAACCTTTTAGCTATATGCAGGATTTTGATATCTATTACCTCTGCCTCTCTTTTTATCTTTCTGTACTTCTGATCTTATTACTTCTTCTTTTTCTTCTTTTGCTTCTTCTGTGGCCCAAACAGAGCTTCTACACAGAGTTCCCATGCTTTTCAATGTATTGGAATGTTGATGTTGAGCAGCTCAAACTGTTGCAGCCAAAAAAAAAAAGCAGTATGTTGAGGGATCCCTTTTCTCAGATATTTTTTTTTTCTGTAGCTTCAAATTTCACTACTCACTATGGGCAACAGCAGTCTGTAGCATTTGGACAACATAATGTTGGAACCAGCTAATCATGTCGACGGATGGGCAGTGTTATATTAGCATGTAGCATTCGAACAAGGGCACCAACCCTAGCCATCTTTCCTGCGCACGTGACACGATTTATTCGCACTCGAAATTTTTTGTTGAAAATTTTAAAACTACTTGAAAAATTGGTAATTTGAATTACCGATAGTATAGATCTATAGAGAATCATAAACGACAATGGGTAAATCGTATGTACTATAAGCGGGGAATGATTATTAGGGTTCATATACTAACGATATTTCAATAGACACGGTTACAGATCAGGTACTCGTTACGCTTTCCAACGTGACTTCAAAAAGCATGGTACTATTGCTTTATCTACTTACTTGAAGACTTACAAAGTTGGTGATATTGTTGATATCAAAGCCAACGGTGCAGTCCAAAAGGGTATGCCACACAAATACTACCACGGTAAAACTGGTATTGTTTACAATGTTACTAAATCATCTGTTGGTGTTATCATTAACAAAGTTGTTGGTAACAGATACATCGAAAAAAGAGTTAACTTAAGAATTGAACATGTTAAACACTCTGCTTGTCGTCAAGAATTTTTGAACAGAGTCAAAACCAATGCTGCTTTGAAAAGAGAAGCCAAAGCTAAAGGTGAACAAGTTTACTTAAAAAGACAACCAGCTAAACCAAGAGAAGCTAGAGTTATCTCTACCGAAGGTAACGTTCCTCAAACTTTAGCTCCAGTTCCATACGAAACTTTCATTTAAGCAATCTATCTACATGTCATTATCACTTTTCATCACTTACCCATCTTACCGTTTTCATAAAACTTGTATAATTAGTTCAATTTTGTTAATGCAATAATATTACCGATAATAGTGTAAGAGACGTAATCGAACGCATCAGTAATGAAATGAAACTCAAGATGTATTTCATTCTGGATACTTATAATAGTATTCATAATACGCAGTCATCGTATCTTATTTAATTTATTCTACGCCCTTAGTTAATCAATTGAATCATCTTTTGCAACTGCAACTGATTTGAGAACTTGAGCGGTCGCTCTCAAGTTACCTGCAAAACAATATTGAATCAATTACGTATATTTTTACAACCATAAATTCCAAGAATTCATACTGAAGGGGGGTCAGAAGTTCTCTTAAGCGTTTGTTAAAATGTAACAAGATAGGGTGCGCCAAACACCTTCACCAATTAAACCCAACCTCTCCGTACGGAGAAGCAAATTTCCAGAGGAATCCGTTCCCGAAGAAACAGACTCAACTCCGAAGGGAATAGTCATGTGAACACGCGAGATTTCATCATATTGTATAAAACTTGGAAGGTCATATGAAGAAATCAAAAGGTAAACGAAATGTTGAAAACATTTCAAAGGATCTTTGGTCTCTTTTATAGTCAAAAAAGTGCGTGCGGGTAACCGCTCATTTTGGCAGCTTGTATACAGGAAAACTCATCTTAGAAAGATTTTTTTTTTCTATTAGGGTACTTTTAGAAAGTATTTTGAATAGGATATAGATTGAAAAACCAGCAGTATACTAGTATGGCACCCAAGAGGAAGAGTAGTAGTAGAGCAGGATCTACCAAGAAACAGAGCAAAAGCCAGGAAACGAAAAATGAGCTTTTGAGTCCGGGAAAGATCGAAGAGTTATCTAAAGAAGTCATCACATCAGCTAAACATTACAATAATCTTGTTTCCTTAATAGAGCAATTTGAACTAGTTGGAGCTAAACTACAAAAAGAGGAGAATGAAGAGATAGAGTCCATTGGTCGTCTTCTTGCGGTTTCGTTATTCAAAGCTTTTCAAGGTCTTTTCAAAGAAGGAGCCATAATACCAAAAAAGTCTAATGATGAGAAGAAACAATTAGTTGCCAAATGGTTATCAGGTAAATATGAACAGTATAAAGAAGGTATAAGGAACTTCCTTAAGGATAGGCTTGCATATGAAACATCATTACAAATCGATGTTTTAGAAATATATCTCAATTTGATTAAGCTAGAATCGGAATATATGAAATCAGGAGCAAAAGATTTATTTTTCGCTAATACCACGTACTTGAAGTTAGTTCAATCATTGTTAGAAAGTGTGAACGGAGAAATCTTAAGTGACGGGTCAACTGATAACTTTATAATTTTAGAATTTAATGAATTTTTCCAAAAAAATTGGGATTTACAATTTTATTTTGTTAACAATTTAAATGAAATATTAAGTGAATGGAAAAATGTTAAAACAGCAAATGAATTACAATTGATTTTTGCAAATTTTTATACTATTATGCGTAATAATTTACTTTTCTCTCAAGATTCAGAGATTTTAAAAGATCAACCTACTTGGATACCAAATAAGTTACCATCAATTGCTTATAAAGCACCTCATTTCCGAACTCAGTACCAAAAATCTTTCATTACAATTTTATCATATCCATTATTAACAAGCCAATATAAATCAGTATTATCAATCTTACATAAAAGAATAATACCAAATCTTGCACAACCAGCTACATTAATGGATTTCCTTACTGATTCTTATAACGTTGAAGACGATTACGCAGTTCCAATTCTTGCATTAAACTCTTTATATGAACTTATGAAAAAATATAATTTAGAATATCCTGATTTTTATACAAAATTATACTCATTATTAACTCCAGAATTATTATATACTCGTTATCGTTCTCGTTTTTTCAGACTTTGCGACCTTTTCCTTTCTTCCACTCACTTAGCTGCTCAGCTTGTTGCATCCTTCATCAAAAAATTAGCTAGACTAGCCTTAACTGCATCCGCCGGTGGGGTGGTTATTGTTATCCCTTTCGTATACAATCTTCTCAAAAGACATCCTTCTTGTATGGTCTTGATCCATAACTCCGAGCAATCAAAAGATTCCGACTACTCTGATCCGTTTGATCTAAATGAGACCGATCCTTTGAAAACTGGTGCCATGGGTTCATCTTTATGGGAATTAGAAACATTAATGTCTCATTATCATCCCAATATTGCCACTTTGGCCAAAATCTTTAGTGAGCCCTTCAGAAAACCAAGTTACAACATGGAAGACTTTTTAGATTGGAGTTATATCACTTTGTTAGAAAGTGAAAAAATAAGAAAATACAAAGGCCATGCTGCTTTGGAGTACCAAGAATGGGAAAACATCTTTGATTCAAAGAGTGATTCTCCTTCCACTTACCTCGAAGGATGGACCCTTTAAGTAGATCTTCATGTAACAATAAATTCGATTTTTTGCAGCTATACGTTTTGTAGAGAACATGACAATTTGCACCAATTAGGCGATTTGGCTTCTTGGGGGACAAATTTAACCTGATTGGGATAAATAATTAGACGCGTCTGGTAGCGTTGTTTTTTTTTTTGTGTGAGCGTTTTCTTCTCTTCTCGAAAAAAAAAAAAAAAGCTCGTTTTTCATTTCAATACCTTCATCTTTTCTTTACGTTAGTGCTATCGATTAAGGTATAAAGGATGGATAGCTCAACTCAACCTATGGAAGCGCCAATTGACGCTGTTTTCGGTGAAAGGGTTAGAAGATTCCAAGAGTTTTTGGATAGAATTGATGAAAATAACTCCAGTTATAGAAATGAGATTAAGGATATGCTTATGAAGGGGAAATGTAGATTAAACGTTTCTCTTGATGATGTTAGAGAGTTCGATAAGGGGTTCTGGAACGGATTGTTGAACAGTCCTGTCGATTACTTACCGGCTTGTGAAAGAGCATTGAGAGATACGGTTTTAGTTGTTTATGATCCAAACGATCATAGGTTTGAAGAAGTGGAAGAAGATCAGCAGTTTTATATATCTTTCAGAGGTGCTTTAGGGGATCACCATTTGACACCAAGATCCATTACTTCCAACCATTTATCAAAATTAGTTTCTATTGAAGGTATTGTTACTAGAGCATCATTAGTACGTCCAAAAATTATTAGATCAGTTCATTATGCAGAGGCAACTAGTAAGTTTCATGCTAGGGAGTATAGAGATCAAACCACATCTTTTGATCCGATTGCCACTCCAGCTATTTATCCCACGGAAGATTTTGATGGTAATAAGTTAACTACTGAATATGGTTATTCAACTTATAGAGACCATCAAAGAATTAGTATACAAGAAATGCCCGAAACCGCTCCAGCAGGTCAATTACCTAGATCTGTTGATGTTATTGTTGATGATGATTTGGTTGATTTAACAAAACCGGGTGATCGTATTCAAGTGGTTGGGGTTTATCGTGCATTAGGAGGAGGTGGTAATAATAGTGGATCTTTCAAGACCATTGTGTTAGCTAATGCAGTATACCCATTACATGCTAGATCCACTGGGGTTGCATCTCAAGAAAAATTAACTGATCAAGATATTAAAAATATTAATAAATTATCGAAAGATCGTAAAATTTTTGATATTTTATCAACTTCATTGGCACCTTCAATTTATGGATTTGACTATATTAAAAAGGCAGTTTTATTGATGTTATTAGGTGGGAATGAAAAAAATTTAGATAACGGTACTCATTTAAGAGGTGATATTAATATTTTAATGGTTGGTGATCCATCTACAGCTAAATCTCAAATATTAAGATTTGTTTTAAATACTGCTTCGTTAGCTATTGCCACCACTGGTAGAGGTTCTTCCGGGGTTGGTTTAACAGCTGCAGTTACCAGTGATAAAGAAACCGGGGAAAGAAGATTAGAAGCTGGTGCCATGGTTTTAGCTGATCGAGGAATTGTTTGTATTGATGAATTTGATAAAATGTCTGATACTGATAGAGTAGCAATTCATGAAGTTATGGAACAACAAACTGTTACGATTGCTAAAGCAGGGATTCATACTTCATTGAATGCAAGATGTTCCGTGATAGCAGCAGCAAATCCAGTTTTTGGACAATATGATATTCATAAAGATCCACATAAAAATATCGCTTTACCGGATTCATTATTATCACGTTTTGATTTATTATTTGTTGTTACTGATGATGTCCAACCAACTAAAGATAGAATTATTAGTGAACATGTATTAAGAATGCATAGATTTATTCAACCGGGATTATTAGAAGGAGAACCAATCAGGGAAAAAAGTGGATTATCATTGGCAGCAGGTAATGATGAAACAAATGAAAAAGAAGAATTAGAACAACCAATATTTGAAAAATTTAATTCCCTTTTACACGCCGGAGTCAATAATAAAACCAATAAAACCCCAACGATTTTATCGATTCCATTTTTAAAGAAATATGTTCAATATGCAAAACAAAGAATAAAGCCTCAATTAACTGAAAAGGCATCTACTTATATAATTAGAACTTACACTGATTTAAGAAATGATATGATGGAAAATAATCAAAAGAATACTGCCCCAATTACTGCCAGAACATTAGAAACTTTAATTCGTTTATCCACTGCCCATGCTAAGGTTAGATTATCCAGGACCATTGAAGTGAAGGATGCTAAAGTCGCCTCTGAATTATTGAAATATGCGTTATTCAAAGAGGTTCCTAAAAAATCTACTTCCAAGAGACGTAAGGCTAATATTGAAGAAGAGGAACAAGTGGCAGAAGAGGAAAGCGAGGAAGAGGACAGTGAAGAAGAAAGTGAAGATGAAATAGTGACGAGACCACCTCCTAGAACCACCAGACAAAACATGAGATCTGAATTAAGAGAAGAAGTCGAAGAAGCGGACGAAGAAGAAGAAGTCGAAGAAGCGGACGAAGAGGAAGAAGTCGAAGAAGCGGAAGAAGAAGTGGAAGAAGAAATGCATAATTTGAATATTAGTGAACCATTACAAGAGCTGGCCAGGAGCGAAGACAACACCGGGTTCAATAATGAAAGATATGTACAATTCCAAAGAATCATGAGTAGGATATTGAATAGTGATGTTTTCGAAAACATTGATGCATCATATCCAGTTGAGGATACGATTGAATTGATAAACGAAGGATTAGAGAAAGAAGACGTGTACACCAACGAGGAAATCGAGGTTTATTTCAATAAGATGGAACAAGATCAAATCATTATGATTGGTGATAAGAAAGTGTGGAAGATTTAAATAAGTTTATGTAATTTTGTTTGTATAATAATGTATGAGTAGTTAATATCAAGTAAAATTTGCAACTCATCGAGATAAAAAAAAACGAAAAAAAAAACAAAAGAATAAGCCCAAGAACCAAAAGAATTCTACAACTTTGAAGATGGAGGATGAGTTGTTGATGCATACGTTGCACACGTTACCTAGTTCAGTGAAGAAGTTTTGGAGGAAACGGTACGACATATTCAGTAAATATGACGAAGGGATATATATGACCAGTGAGCTATGGTATTCGATAACGCCGGAATGCACTGCCAAATTCACTGCCAAATTAATGAAAGAGCTACTTGATAACCATTTGAATAAAGACGAGTACAAGGTTATTGACTTATGTTGTGGAGGCGGAGGCAATACTATACAATTTGCCAAAGAGTTTGAGCGAGTGATTGCAATTGATATAAATCCAATAAACGTAAGATGTACTCTACATAATGCCGCCATCTACAATGTTGAAGACAAGATAGAACCAATAACAGGAGATTGGAACGAGATCCACCAACAATTCCACAATATTGATTTCATATATTGTTCACCACCCTGGGGGGGACCAAGTTATAAAGTGAAGGGGGAAAAATTTGACGTTTACACAATGGAGCCATTAAATTTAGACCGGTTAATAAGTAGTATAATACCAATTACACGAAATATGGCATTTTGTTTACCCAGAAATACCAATTTAGAGCAATTGAAAGAATTAAGTGAAATTTACAGCCTTGGTTTAAGGGTGATCAAAGTGAAAGAATACGGACGCGTTATCAGTTTAGTAGTAATCTTTGGAGACATTGCTCAAGTAAAATTTCAATACAATTCTGACTTACAATCTGATTTACAATAAACATATATTAACTTATAACAATAAACATTTCCAGCCAAACTGGATCAATTTCACCTTCACCAATTTTTCCAAGTCGCATCAACAATGGGGGTAGGAGCGCCAAAAGGAGGAAAAATTGCAAACGCAAGATTAACCTGGATGAACCGATTGTTCAGGGGAATAAGTAGATGTAGACACCAACAAGACGTCCATAGCACATCAATAAGAGCATTTTTTTTGATGTTTTTGATGTTTTTTTTTTTTTTTTTTTTTTTTTTCAAGTTTTTTCAATTATTTTTTTTTTTTTTACATTTTTTTCATTTTTAAACGATCTTAAAATAAACCCATAAGAAGACAAAAGTATTAACACATAGAACAATAAATTAGGAGAATTAAAGAAACACCAGCAAACAACCCAATAAAACAAACCTTAGGATGACAAAAAGGCATCAAAATTGATAAAGCCATTAAATAAATTATTAAATTCATAAGAATCGTGAATCTCGTTAGATTGGTATTCCAATAAATCGGGTATGATTGGTGCTGCAGACCAAAAGCGACGAAATACGTGGGAGGTAATATTTTGGGCACCGCCATTTCCTTAAACCATGACAACAAGCTACTTCTATGCCAATGTAGTCCCACGTATATTAACCTAAAGAAGGATTCCTACTGGAAACACCGACTCCAGGTTAATATACGTTACATATCCAGCAGAGAGCAAATTCTCATAGGTGCAGAATTTTTTCCAATTCGCAACTAGAAATGAGCGAGGGCCCTTAAAATTACACCAAAGTATTCATCTTTGGTAACAAAATCACTTCTGAATTTTGCCCCATTAAATCATAACCCTTTTCATTGGAATCCAAAGACAACTGAGGTAAATCATCCTCCGATTTCTTAATGGTCAAATCAATGGGAGAATTGATCGGGGAGTTGATTGATATTGGTGATAAGTAATTCATGTACCCATCGTTATTGTTCACCGACAATAATTCATCTTCCTTCTTGATAAAAGACTTGTCTTCCTTTTCCGTAGCATCGTCCTCAAAATCATCTTTCTCGTCTTCCTTGTATTCTTCCTTGTAGTCATCCTTGTAGTCGTCCTTGTAGTCGTCCTTGTAGTCTTCCTTGTAGTCTTCCTTATATTCTTCTCTCTTAATCATGGGGGGAGAAGCGTCGATTTTTCTTCGTTTACAAGACCCTTCTTCTTCTTCATTAGCAACCGAGGTGTTCAAGTTGGCATGTATTTTATCCTTCAAATCACTCAAATCATTCAATGGTTTTAAAGAGTAATTAGATAAATCCACTTGGTCCTTCACCAAATTGAAATTCTCTTGTAAATTGTTCAAATTGGACTCCAACTTGATAACATAACTTTCCAAGTATTCCACATGCTTCCTCTTCTTTTCTCTCGAAGCATGAGCAGCTCTTCTATTCCTCAATATTCTCTCCACTCTTCTTTGCTCCTTTTCTTCCTTGGTCTTAGCACGTTTTCTTGGGGGTAAGGTGGACTTGAAATTAGCGTCAACAGCATCGATTGAAATATCAACCATGGGAGAAGCAGCAGCAGTGGACGAAGCAGACATATTATGAGATCAGGATGCAGAGGAAATGTAATGATTGGACTCTACTCAAACAAGATTAAATCAAGAATTTCAACCTTATATATATATTGGCAAGATATTTTTAGTGAAGGTTTGGAAGGAGTTGACTTGATTCCAAAATAAACACAAAGTTTTCGGGAAACAAGAATGAACGTCTGTTGTATCCGGATCGCACGCCACTCTCGTGCAATCGGGATCACGAGAACCTCTTCCACATTCTACTTACACTATACCTTACACTGTACACTATACAATATACACTATACAATATACACTATACAATATACACTATACAACACGCTATACAATACGCTGCCTATGGTAGCACATCTTCCTCTTCGTGTGCTAACTGTAGCCAGGTAAACCCACCAACAAAGGGTGTCTAGAACTGCTCCCCTCTGCAACAGAAAACCGGAGAAAAAGAGAAGAAAAACGTGGTCGTGCGCCCGCTCAACAACCTTCCCACTGTCGCCGCCGCCGCCGCCGCCAAAAACGAACAAAAAAAAAAGAACAAAAAGAAAAACGAGAACAAAAAAAAGCGGGTCCCGCACGCCCACAATGTCGGGGGGACAATGTCGCGGGCTTGGACAGAAATGTCGGCTCGTGTCGCACTTTGCAGTCAAAAAAAGGTCAATTCGTCAAATCGTCTAATAATCGAATAGAAGCTATTGGTTCCGCCTTTAACGAATACACTTTGAAGGGTTATTATTAGGCTTATTTACTGAAGGTTAAATTTTGTTCTTTTACCTTGACGATAGGGCGGTGGGATTGGCGGCCGCACGCCTTGATCCAGTAAACGGTATTTGACGAGCCGGGTGACTAGGTTTTACAGTGGGAATTTCCAGTCGCTGGTAATTTTAAACGATGCGAGTCGTTTCCTGTAGTCCCCTATAATGAGCATTAACGGTTATCGTTTCAACGGTTGGTGGCGGAATTGGCCTGCCTGATTTTTCTGGTTGTGGAATTTCGATGATGAGTTGGGTAATTGGCTAACGAGGTTCTATTAGCAAGGGGATGAACAAATCCGAAGGGTGGTTGGTGGGAGTCGAGCCGGTGCAAGCATATTTTTTGGAAAATGGAAAAAAAAAAAAAAAACTTTACAAATTACAAAGAAAAATCTTCAAAACTTGTTCTTCATTCATTAATGAAGAACCTTATCAGTATACAATCTCATGTCAGTCATGGCTATGTAGGCGGAAGGGCAGCCACTTTCCCCTTGCAGACGTTGGGGTGGGACGTGGACAATATAAACACCGTTAATTTTTCAAATCATACTGGATATGGCCAAGTCAAAGGTGCAGCAATTGATGCAAATCAACTAAACCAATTATTCCAAGGGTTGATTAACATTCAAATCTTGGGTTCGTACAACGCCGCCATCACCGGGTACATCCCCAACGACGAGTTGATTCAAGCCATCACCAAATATGTTAAAATGCTCAAGCAAAATTCAGATCTATTATACTTATTAGATCCAGTGATGGGGGACCAGGGGTTCTTATACGTTAATGAATCCTGTATTCAGCAATACAAGAGCTTGATCACCGAAAACATCGTCGACATAATCACTCCCAATCAATTTGAATTAGAACTCTTATGTGACTTTAAAATTAATAATAAAAGTGACCTCATCAACGGGATTAACTGCTTATCCAATATAAAATACGTCATCATTACCAGTCTATACGATAACCTCAACCTTTTCCCCAATGAGAAAGACCTACTCTACGTTGCTTTCAGAGAAAATAATCAAATTAAACTTTTCAAAATCCCAGTCATAAAATCCTACTTCACCGGCGTAGGCGACTTATTCTCGGCTTTACTAATCGATAAAATCTACTCGAATGCCAGCTTGCCCAACTGCTTGGAAATATCAATCAACCAAGCTCTCACCATTATGTCAAACGTTCTTCAATTGACTCACAAATTGGGGATGGAGGCCTATTGCAATGCCCACAACTTACCACTCACCTACGACTCTTCACTCATCCAAAGCCAAATCAACGACGCCGACACCATGAGGTTCTTTGAATTGAAACTCATCCAGTCTAAACCCTTTTTTGAATACCCCGGTCCTGGAGTATTCAAATGCTATAACTTACCCTAAATAAAGAACATCCGTACATCACCACTCAACTCCCCTGTAGAAATCAAAACCCTCAAATTCCACCTTTCAATTTTTTCAATTTTTTCATTTCTTCCTCCCAGTCATGTCCAAACCAAACGTTTTAGTCATTGGTGCCGGTGGTGTCGGGGTCATTGCCGCTTTGGCCTTGCAATTGAATGGTAATTCAAATGTCACGCTTGTTGTTCGATCAGAGCACGAACTTATCAAAAATCAAGGTTACTCCATTGAATCAAAATGCTACGGGGAATATGAAAATTTTAAACCAGATAATATCGCTAAAAGTGTTGATGAAGCAATGGATAACTACGGTCCCTTTGATTTTATCGCGTTGACCACTAAAAACATCCCTGATGGGTCAATGACTTGTGAAGACATCGTCAGACCTGCAGTTACCGATGGTAAAACAACCATCATCCTTATTCAAAACGGTATTGGTATTGATGAACCAATGATTGAAAGTTTCCCAAATAATGTTATCTTAAGTGGGGTTTCTTTAATTGGTTCTACTAATTTGGGAAATGGTAGAGTTTATAATTCTCATTTTGATACTTTAACAATTGGTTATTTTAATAATCCAAATATTTCAAATTCAGTTTCAATGTCAAAAGTTAATGAATTCATTTCTTTATACCAAAATAAGGATTTGTCTAAAAATTTGGCTAAACTTGATGAAAATGTTAAACATACAAGATGGCAAAAATTAATTTATAATTCGGCTTTAAACACCGTAACTACAATCGTTGATTTAGATGTTAATAGATGTCAAATTAATAATTCTAATAAATCTTTATTTGAACCTGCAATGAGTGAAATTATTAAAATTGCTAAAAGTGAAGGGGTTACTCTTGATGAATCAGTTAAATCTAAATTTATGCATATTGGTGATGGTTTGTTTTATACTCCTTCAATGTTGATTGATAGACGTAAAAAACAATTATTCGAATTAGAAGTCATCTTGGGTAATCCTATCAAATATGCCGATAGAAATGGGGTTGATGCTCCTACTTTGAAAATCTTATACTCCCTATTAACTATGATTCAATTCAAAATTAAAGAAGAAATTGGATTAGTCAAAATTAATGAATCCGATTTCAAAAATATCGATAGTAATGATTATCCTAGTCATTTTGCTAAAATCTCTCATAAATAGATTTATTTATATATTTTTTTTAACACCAAGTAAAAACTGGTGGTTTGGCATTCACTTTTTCTAATCTTTCAATTATAACCTTCTTGGTATTGGTCTCTTCGCCTCCTCCACCACTTGAATTAACCAAGGGTGTCTGCTCATCTTCAGCCTTCCTCAATACTCCACTCCCATTAGAACAACTTAAATTATATTCAAATCCTGACATATTCATTGCTTCATTCTTAGCTATATCGCTATGTATACTTTGATAACTACTGGATAAACCGTCTAATTTATCCCTTTTATTTCTATGATTTCCCGGTATGAATGCAGCTTCTAATTCCCCTTCAACATCGTCGTCATCATCGTCATCATCATCATCGGATTCAAAAATTGTCTTACATCTTTCATCACTAAAAGCTCCGTATCTAGGTTGTAGACCCAAATCATATATGCTACTTTCCATAGCATTGATCAATACATGATTATCAACATGAACAGGAACGTTCATTTCATCATCCCAAATTAATAAATTCTCCCTTCTTGTTAATTCTAAAGGCCCGGCGTAACCTAACTTTAAAATTTCAACAACATTGAATGCTTGACCCTTTAATACAGCCAATTGTTTTAACCACATTCTTGACTTGAAATCAGAATCTTTCTTGAAAACATTTTTCAATTTTACAACGGTTGTTTCCCACCAATATTTAGATGTCAATAATGGTAGATAATGATTACGGGTTTTATGTGAAAATGGCTGTCCAATTATTGAAAGTGGTAAGAATAGCCAACCAAATGGGAATGATCGCCATTCATCTGGATGTTTCCAAGGAAATGCCAAACCGGAATCAATTGCTCCAATTTTAATAACTGGTACTAATTTAATATAATTATGTTTATTTTTTTTAGTTTCAACAATTATTTTTTTCCAATCAACTTTAATCATCCAATTATCTAAACCTCTATCAGTATTTCTCATTATGTAGTCTAAAATAACCAATTTCTCTAATTCTTCTTGAAATTGTTGTAAGCTTCTTTTACTCCAATGAAATTCATAATCATCTTTAATGTCCTCATCATGTCGTAATTTAACTTCGTACTTATCTGGTAAATGACTTATATCTGTTGGTACCGGATTATTTTTAAACCAAGATTGTGCATCGATATATCCATCTAAGAACAATTGAAAAGACCCAACTTTTGCAGGTAGTGATTTGGAATGTCTGTCCCAATAAGAGTAATAGAAAGCAGAAGATTTAAAAAAAACGATATCAGTATGTGGTACAATGTATGATAACAAAGATTCATCGAGTACACTAGCAGCAGTTTCACTAACGTAACCCAAATTCGGAATCAAACAAGATCTGCCGAAAAAGCATGGGAAGAATGTTCGATGTAACCATTTAGTCCATTTAGGTGATAACGGACCATAAGGTTCTTCATCTTTCGGTTTGAAGATACCAGCCTTATATATATACTCTAAATTAAATTCAATAATCTTTTTATTTCGAATGAAATAACTACCAGAAGATCCTTGACTTATACGTTGAGGAGAAATATCATCGATTTCTATAGAATGTATTATTGACTCGATCAAGTTGTCAAAATCTTGCGGAGATATATGATTATCAGGATAGTTTAGCGTCAAATGTTTTACCAGAGTATGATCTAGACTATCATGTTCATTATTTAGTATAACTTTCCAATGATTGAAAAGATCATGGGCATTTTTAATCGTTGGTAACCCCCTAATTGGTTTAAAGACAGAGTACTCGATTGAATAATCATCATTTCTTGAAAATTTAGATTCAGTTGGTTCTTTCTTAGCAATTGGCGAATAAGCCCATTTTGCAGCGGGGATTATATAGTTTTTAGTAAATTTATTGATATTATTACCCAAGGAAGACTCCGAAGCCCTTCTAGATATCAGATTTGAGACCTGAGGTTTACATCTTGCCAACGGCAGAGGAGTAACGGGAGCAGATAATGAAGTTTTGTTATTACCTTGAGAAGGTAGCTTCAAATTAGTTACATCAATATCAGTAACTGAATCCACGCTGGAATTGGAATGATTTGAAGTAAGTGAGCTATTTCTATTAAATTCACTAGTTGTACTAGTATAATTGGCAAGATTTGAATTCTTTGGCGATAATTCTTCTTCAAAAGACTCTAGTCTTCGAGGGGTGATCAAGGAGGCATCATCGTAGTCAAATTGTAAAGGGCACTTTGGCATAGGTTCTGAACTTTGTACTTTGTGGAACCCACGATCTTTCTTATCTGGAGATCGATCACCTTCAGAAGACATCACTGAATATCTTTCAAAGATTGAGTTATTTGGGAAATGATATGGGTAACAGAGTATTTGATGAATAATTTCCAATATGAATAACTTCTAATAGGAATAATTTCTAAAAAATATACAGAATCAAGGATTGAAATTTCTTAAAGTTTCAAAATGATGCGCTTCAGTTTGGTTGTTAACAACCACTTGCAACACGGAGATGACCTTGCTACGATACTCCACGAGGCAAATGGTCTCGTTGATTCTTATACAAATAGACTCAACTGAGCGAAAAGAGGTGGATGTAGTAGTGAACTGTTTTTTTTTTATCTTGATATTCCTTCTCAGATAAAATTGCACCTGAAATTAAAAGATAAATCCCATTACTGGGACCACGATAAGGTATTGGAGGAGGTTATATGGATCAAGGGGCAATGATACAAAAGTAGGTATGTAATTGAGGTCATAAACAAAGTATGAATTAAAGCAAATCACCTACAGCAACTACAAAACGAGTTGTTTTGAGTAATACAGTTATAATATTAAAGAATGGTAAAAGGTGAAACTAAAAAATGTAGGTAAAGCTTGAAAAGTCAAGGTTAACCTCGACTCAACCGAAAGAAAAGGAGTATTATAAACGAGATATAGAAGAGGATAAAGCATTAAAGAAGGGATATATTTTTTGGGGGGTAATAAATAAAACCATATATGAAAAATAGTCAAATAAAAATGTAGGACGTAAAAGAACTGAAAAATGACATTAATAAACTTTATAAGGTGGAATCAGAATAGTAATAAGGCACCTCCAAATAATACTGATTGGAAGTAAATCAAAGCTTTTATTATTGGAGTTTTTGATTGTTGATGGATGTTATAAGAACCAGAGTCAGAGGAAGTGGTTGCAGAGGATTTTGAATTGGAACCAGCAGCTTTAACTTGTTGATTGCGGTTTGATCTTGAGGAGGTGGAGGATCTTGCGGAAGAAGAAGAAACGGCCAACCTCGAACTAGTTCTTCTATTGGAATCGGTAGAGAAAACGTAATTATTCAAATCTCTGAATAAACCATCATCTTCTAAATCTTTAACGATATCTTTAATTGCACCGGCGTATTTACCAAAAGTTTGCCTCAAATTCAAGTCACCACTTAAAGCAGCTCTTGTAAGTCTTAAAATCATGGTTGGATTATCTAATACACTAGAAACAATTTTAGTAATATTAAGATTGGATAAAGTAGAATTATCAATTTTAATAACTCCAGTATCTTTAAGATCATCGAATAGCTCAACCGTCATATTTTGATAACTTTCATCAGCAATGGCTCTTTTAACAATGTAAACTGCAATACCAGTATCATTCAAGGCTACCACAGTGTCATTAACAATATTGGTGAAAAGTCTTGAAGATAAAACGGTAGATACGATATTAATGGCAAAAGTTTCCAAAGTACCCCCATTACTATTATCATCATCATCGTCATCATCTGCTCTCTTCTTTTTAGCAGCAGCGAAAACATCATCAATAATATAAGCAATAAGAGATTTATTTGCTTCAGCAATTCTTTTGATCAATTTAACCAAAACCGGTCTATAATTATCATCCAAAAGAATTCCATCCAAGATAGAAGTAACCAAACCAGAATCCTTAACGATATCATAAATATTAGTAATATTCAAACCAGCACCAATTTCTTCTAAAAGGGATAAATCAAGACTACCACCTAAAGATTTAATCAATCTAGCAGTGGCATTAGCCAAGAGGCTAATTCTTCTGGGATGTCCGGCAATTTCATCAAGAACATCGAAAATAATTCCTGATCTATTAACCGTCTCTAATAGCGACGAAACTGTTTTAACATCTCTTTTAAACAAATCCGATGATCCCATCGACTCAAGTGCAAGTGAAGAATCATCTATAAAATCATATAATTCGTATGCTTCGCTATTAGAATCAATGATTTGCATCATCATATCTTCCAAATCTCCATCTTCAAGTGAAGATGCCATTGGTAAGGCCCAAGCCAACCCACTGAATAACCAGAACAACGTACTAATCAACGAAACTACCTTCATTTTTTTGCTTTTGGCTTAGAAAAGAACAAGAAGAACAACTTCAGGGTTTTCTACCGGGATCTTATACGATATATAAAAGAATCAAAACTTAATTCAATTAAAATACCCAAACAAGTTAAAGCTTTCATTTTTTGCAACTCAGACATTTTCATAATTAAGTAGAAATTTCCTATTTGGGTATATGACTGAGAACAATATGCTCTGCTCATTTCCTACTCTCCATGTCTACTTTAGGCAGCAAAGAACTTGTATTGGTGGTCCAACAATGGATCTTCAGGTGCTAGCTTGCCATCGGTGCTTGGATAGTGCCGATCACTTCCTGCTAAATACTGACAGTAGTGGTAATTAGCAGGAATAAATCATCTGCAAACTTCTCGTTGTCCTGCATACGGCCCGTTTTTAGCCCTTTTTTGTATTCCAACTCTAATAGGAAATTTGAAATTAACATCAACAACAGGATAAGGACTCTCCTCCTCAGGTCAAAGGTTGTGGAATATAGTTGTAGTAAGACGACGAAAAACTTTTTAAAACCACTTTTTTTCTCTTTTTTTTTTGTAAAGCCCAAAAGAAACAGTTTTTAATAGGATATTATTATGAAGGCCTTTGGTATATTAATAACCTGGTTCTTGGTCATTAGCAGTGTATTTGCTTATACTTCTATACCCACTACAGATACATTTGATATTCCAGAAGAGTATGATGATAATCCGTACTCAATGTTGGATGAAATCATGCAGCAAATACTGTGGATGACGGATTCTAGTTTTGAAAAGAGAGATCAAACTAGTACTATTGCTGATTTACTTCAATCGGTTAACCAGTCAGGAATTATTATTGATTTATTACATGAAATAGCTGGTTCGCAAGCCCTGATCGACAATATAGCGAATGCCACCATTGATATTTTGAGAAATGGGATTCATTTGAATTCAACTCTTAAAATTGATATTAATTCAACCGAATTAATGAGAAGAGTTATCAAAAGTGGAGTGATAAATTCAACCTTGGATGTTCTTTTCTTTAATGTTCCATATCGTAATTTCCTTTCTGACTGTCTTGGAGATATGTTAGCTAGAAACCCCTGGGTTGCTAAATTATTAGTTGAATTAGGTAATGGTAAAGACTTGACGGTTCCATTTTTAGCTAATTTAATTGAAAATACAACTAGTAAGGCTTCTAATTGGGATCAAGTTAGAAATCAGGGTAAAACAGTTAAAATCAATACAAGAGATGATAACGAAGGCACTGCTAAAGAATTTTTCCAAAATATAGTGAGTCATGTTCTTAACTCAAGGCTAGCTGAAACTTCAATCGATACTATTTTAGAAGCGGTAAATCAATCGCAAATTGTTCCCTATCTTGTTTTGCAAGTGATCAATGATACAGAAATTAAAGGTATGGCTCTGGAACTTGTTTCCAAAGTTTATAATAGTGGAGTATTAAATGATATCGATACTAATAAGTACTATTCGGATGCGAAGAAGGAAAATGTCTTAAGTACCGGGGTTCAAGTAGCTTTAACGGATCCGGTTTATGCTCCTCCTTTAGCAAGAATCTTGCAAAGAATGGAATTAAGAGGTATTTTCCAACAAGTGCAATGGAATCTTTATGGAGGCCCCGATAAAAGTTGATGATTCATTTATTACATTTATTTCAATTCTTCTATATTATTTTAATGAATACCCAATTTGTTTTTAATAAAAATGTAAATAAACGTAGAATTAAAACACTATGAAACATTAAGAAAACAAGAATAGAATAACTTTTGAAAAGGTCTATATAGATCATGCAAATAAAAAAAAAATCATATATATATATATATATATATATATATAGAAGAAACATGCTTAGAAACCAAGAGCATTCATTATACCATAACCAAGAGTGATTACACAAATGTAACCAATGATAGAAGCAGGAATACCTCTAGTAATAAAAGTATTAACGGTAAGATATGGTTTACCTAGATCATCTCTCATACTAATTGCAGTTACATTAGGGAATCCAGAAGTTGGTAATGCCATAGCAGCAGAAGCTAAAAGAGCAGTACCCATAACCAAGATAAGAGGATGTGGGTCTGGTAAACTTTCACCAATTTCTTTAACTAAAGGAATAATAATCAAGGCAGCAACAGTATGACTAACAAAAGTTGCAACAACTAAAATTAAGATACCAAAAATAATCAAAACAACAAAAACATTGAATCCCATAATTTTTTGTTGTAAAGAAGTAGCAATAGTTTTCAATAAACCAGATGAACTAACCCCTTTACCTAAAGCAATACCACCCATTGCTAATAAAACAATATTCCAAGGGAAATTATTTAAATCATCAACTTTTAATAAACCAGTACCGAAAAATAATATAATTGGAATACATGAAACAATACCTGATTCACCAAAAGTTGATTGTAATTTAGTTAATAAACACCATAAAAGAATAGTAACGATAGTAACAATACTAATGAACCATTGTTTAACGGTGAATTTTTCTTTAATTGGTTTAAAAGCTTTAACTTTAGTTTTTGAAATATTGAAGGTTAAAACTAATTCGACCCAAATACCGAGCATACCAATGATTGAAACTGGTAAAGCAACAGCAAACCATTTCCCCCAACCAGGGCTTGGATTCATTGATTCAATTGCAATCATATTTTGAGGTGAGGAGATTGGAGATGACATACCGGCGATATTTGAACTTAATGCGATACCCAAAACTAAAGCTTGAGCAAATGGAGAATCAGTGGGAACAGTTCTTAAAACTGGCTGAATTAATGAAAAACATAAAACTGGAGCAGCAACATTTGAAATCCACATTGAAAGGAAAACAGAAACTGACATAATTGCTAATAAGATATTACGTGGTTTTGTTCCAGCGGCTGCTAAAATATAAGAACTGATCACTTTTGCAATATTATATTTAGATAATGCAGCAGCTAAAGTAAAACCACCCATTAATAACATAATGACTGAAGACCACATAGTACCCAAGATATATTTTGAAGCTGCTTCACCAGTCATTTCATTACCATCATCATCTTTTAAAACTTTACAAGTAACGATTAATAAAGGAACCAACATGGCAGTGATGTATAAAGGTAAAGCTTCTGAAGCCCATAACATAGCAGAAACCGCCAAAACCGCCATACAACGATGTTGTTGTAAATCATTAAAAGTTGGAACACTTAATAAAACAATGAAAACCGGAATAATAATTGCTAATTTAACAATTTGCCAGGTTAAAAGAAACCTTGGGATATCAATATAATTAAAACCAAAAATTTTAATATTTTTAGGGAAATTGATTCTTTTCATTTGTAAAAACATAATTGAATCATGACTAATATTCCCTTCATCACCCATTTTATTACCATTTTTCATTGCTTGATTATCTAATTGTAAATTATAAGAATTTTTTTCTAAAGAAAGTAAATCTTTCCAAACGGTATTTCTTTCCCAAACGATATGATCTCTAAGATGGGATTTCAAATCATCTCTTATACTTTCCAATTCTTCTTCGGTAGTTTTATTTGTTAATCTACCAGTTAAAAAGGCATAAATTTTAACGATTTGGTCTAATCTAACATCAACTTGTCTTAAGGTATCTGGATTAAAAGTGTAAGAATGATTTGGTAAGAAAAATTCATTAAAATCTTGTTTAATTGAATAATTACAAGTCTTATCGAATTTCTTAGTAATTTTAGTGAATCCGATTTTATTTAATTCAATGAATGATTTTAATTCTGATAATGAAATGAATAAAGTGATTGATTTTCTTTTCAAAGTGATTTTTTTCTGTTCTTTAACATCAAAATCATTTTTGGTTAATAAAGCAGAGTTTTGTGATTGATTATCGTCATCATCATCATCGAAGTCTAAATCTTCTTCATCGTCATCTGAAGAATCAACATCGTTATTGACTTGAGATTGATTATCAATTTCAATAACCTCTTGTTTTTCAATATCTTCATAACGAGAATTGGCTCGACTAATAGAACGGGACTGATAATGATGATGTGGATTGAATAAAGCGTTCAAGTTAACATTATTGGATTCCAAATCTTTAATTAAATTATCGAATTGATTGAAGAATTGTTCTTGGTTAATTTTATAGAAATCATCAATCTTGGTTAATTCGTCTAATAATTGTTTAACAAAGACTTTCAATGGATCAAACTGATCTGATTTTGGATTCTTATGATCTGATTTAAATGAAAAGATCGTCGAATTATCCCCCAATTCAAATGTAAAAGATTGAGTAGAGTTCCCCTTTTCGTTTGGTTCACTCGTCTTGGATTCTTCTCCATTTTCAGCCTCAAAGTTATTTTCAATATCATCATTATTCTTTGATTTTTTGAATCTACTAACTAATTTCGATGGGTGGAACTTTGATTTGGATTCTTGGATCTCCGATGTTGATTCGTTATTGAAACTTTCGTCATTTTTTTTAAACTTAGAGCTACTAATTAATTCACTAACTGTAGTTCTATTAACTGGATCAACTGTATACGAACCATCATTTGGATTTTGAGCTTCTAATTGCTGTTGTTGCAACCTGTAAATTGTTTTTTTCAACGTTGGATAATTAACATAATTATCCTGCCATTCTGGCACTGCATTAAACTTGAGCGAATGGGAAAATTTCATTCTTCTTGATTAGGCTACTACTCGTCTGACTCTTAAATAATCAAGAAAAATAATCTGTAAGGGAAGCCTGTAGGAAAACCGTTATCAGCAACCGAAGCAAAAATTAAATTTCTAACAGGAAACTATCAAAATCTGACCTTTTCCAATTTCAAAAAAAACTTTTCACCAACTAAAAATCAACTTATATTAGTCTGAATCACTTATCTAACCTCTAATCAGCTATTTTACCTCTAAACTAGATGTGATGACTGAAAAACTTATCAACTCTTCTTCTGAAAGCACCGGACCTATTACTGGAATAGTACAACTATCGTGTGACAACTTACTAGAAACGTTTGGTAAGGAAAAGACTTGTCCATAAAAAATTCTTCCGATGAATACTAAGAAAAAGGAGGACTGGCCCACGTTTTCTTCAAGTCTTGGTTTCCGTTATGGTTGCACGATTAGCTTCGGGCGTGGGCTGGGAGTTCCTGTACACAGGAACCACTACTCATTTGAGATGCCCACGTGGAGAACCAAATTAGATGCTTTACCAGATTCACTCTAATTTCTTTTTTCTTTTCCGAAATTGTGCACGGACACGATTTTGTGGGGTGCACGGGTGTATATAATTGATCCATACACACGACCATCACTGATGCGTCCCGCACACGACCGGTTGTTCCCCGGTATTGCAGCCAACTCTATCTGTTCAACACTGACTACTGACTGAATCACCCTTTTGATGGAGCAGGGATAGATTGATGAGCGGTGATCCTGGAGCTGAGCTGTGCTATAACCCATTGTCTAGTCGACCATACGACATTTACGTCTACACATACAGATATATGTATGGATATGTATAGATATGTATAGATAAGTATACATATATCTATACATTTATACGTATATACGTATATCTATTTGTATATCTATATATCTATATATATATCTATATAAATCAATAAATATATCAAGAAATGAATGGCCCATTACATAAGCCGTTTGCATACGCTTTCTCACGTGACCCTTAAATGCCGGCTGATCATCACCAGAATCTCAACTCCTAGTATGGAGTCATCAACCGTGTACCGTGACTATCGGCTTCCTTATCAGACAACTGTGGCATATTTCCTGAATAAAACAAGCAGAACTCAGGTATTGTATTGACGTTTCAATTGGTGTTTGTTATTGCTAAAGCTGTGATTGTTAGTACTTTGTTTAAACCAATTTGGTATTTTGCAATTCATCTAATCTTATATCAGTCTCTTCTTTGAACTCATGGTATGGCTATATATCTTCGGTCACATCTGATTACTCATCATATACTTGCATATCATGTTTGGTAATTTGGACTCGGGCTCGTTAAACGATAGCGATTCTTCAAAATCTTTTGGTAATAAAGGTAATATCCATGAAGGAGAATACGTGTCAATCCCTTCGAGAAATTCCCTACCTATAAACCGTACGACTACCACTACCACTGCTAATGAAAGTTCCACTTGTAATACTCCAATCAGAATCGATTCCCCGATTTCCCTAGTTGGGGATTCTATGAATGATCAAAAAAATGTGCCATCATCGTCATCGGCATCTCCTCAACCAGAAGCTAATGATTATATTCCCAATCTAATTCATAAATGGACTCATACTCATTCAATTCTCTGTGTTGTACCTGCTCCCCTGAAAAAATTGATTTTCTGTGGTACTCAAGATGCTAAAATTTTGGTCTTCGATCTTGTTAATTATACTTTGAAGTTTGTTATAAATTGTGGTCATCAAGATTATACTGCTTCGATTCTTTGTTTAACCTTAAGTAGCGATGAGAATTTCTTATTTGGAGCAGGTTCAGATTCTTTAGTTAAAGTTTGGAACTTGTCTTCTTTAAATTGTTCTACTACTTCGGTTAAAACTGTTCATTGTTCTCATATCATTTATTCTTTAGTTGATATTGGTGATATTTTTTCAATTAGTTGGTCTGATTCTTTATCAACTTTATTCATTGGTGCTCAAAATGCTTCCATCTCCTGGTGTTCAATAAATTTAAGTAATATAACTGATATTACCGAAAAATTAAATTCTTCTAACTTAAACGATGATTTTTCAAAAACCGATAGTTCAGTGATCAACCGTTTGCCTCATTTTAGATTCGATAAATTTTTTGATTCAAAGGGCCCTGGTGGCTCGATTAATAGAATTCAATCTCAGCATCAATTATTAAGAAATTCTCAAAATGAACAATCAAAAAATTCAAAATCTGGTCCCAAATTAATCGAAGTTAAACACGATGATATTATTAGATTTGCTCATAATGGTTATGTCTATTGTATGGATATCATTAATCAAAATGAGGTTTTCCCATCAAATAAAGCTAATGATTTCTTTGACATATATGGTGATACTTTCAAAGAATTATTAATTAGTTGTGGTGGCGATGGTAATATAAATATTTGGGGTGTTAATGATATCGATGGACTTATAACCTTGGAAAATTTAAAATCTCTAGAAAATGATGAATCAATTCTTTCAATGTCAATTCAAGATTCTTATTTATATGTTGGTTTAACCGACTCTACTATTAATGTATGGGATTTAATGACTTTTCAATTAATTAGGTCTTTCCATTTCATTCACGATGATTACCAGCCTCGTTCTAAGCTAACTTCGTCTTCTGATGTAAGTGTTATTAATTCAACTCCCTCCAAAATTCAAAAAAATTCTTATGATGAAGTTTTAAGTTTAGGCATATTCAATGATTGCATCTTTAAAGCTTCCAATTTAGGCGGCTTAATTAAATTCACCTTGAAAAACTATCCTGCAAAACAACGTACTAAAACAGAAGAGGAGCAAGGTAATAATAATTATTCAAATTTCAGTACTCATATCGTTCAAGATTTACATTTAACCCATTTCATTTCTTCAGAAGATGAACGTTATAATAAGTTCTTTGATAAGTCTCATAATTCAGTACTCACAATTAAAATTTTCACTATTGAAGATAAAACTTTTCTAATACTGGGCGGTGTTAGGGCACTTTGTCTTTGGGATGTAAGTGATGTTGGGAAATCAGATACTAAAACTGCTAATAGTTCAAAGAAGAATTCAATTGCTGGGTTGAGTGGTCAACATTCTCGCTCAAGTGATAATACTTCATTATTCGAAGATTATAATATTTCAAATGATGATCTATTAAAATCATTGAAAAAATATATTTCTTTCAAAACAATCTCTAAATATCCAACTATTTATTTAGAAGATTCAAGGCATTGTGCACAATTTTTAAGCAAGCTTTTGATAAGTCTTGGTGCTACTAAGACAAAACTTTTACCAGTCACTAATGCTAACCCGGTTATCTACTCAAAATTCACTAGAAATGCTAAAAACTCAAATAATACTAGAGTCTTGTGGTATGCTCATTATGATGTCGTGGAAGCAACTGCTGATCTCGAAAATTGGGATTCAGATCCTTTCCATTTAAGCGCAAGGGACGGTAATTTATTTGCTCGTGGTGTTTCTGATAATAAAGGTCCAACATTAGCAGCCATTTATGCTGTTTCAGAATTATATCGAAATCAAGAACTTTCATGTGATGTTGTTTTCATTATAGAAGGTGAAGAAGAATGTGGATCAATTGGATTTCAAGATGTTATTGAAAGCAATAAAGAATTAATCGGACCAATAGATTGGGTTTTACTATCAAATTCTTACTGGTTAGATGACGAAACTCCTTGTTTAAATTATGGTTTAAGAGGTGTTGTTAACATTTCGATCACTGTTGAATCAGAGAAACCTGATAGACATTCAGGAGTTGATGGTGGGGTTCTGAAAGAACCCACTATGGATCTCATTCAAATTTTAGGACAAATCATGAATAAAAAGACTAACAAAGTTAATATTCCTCATTTTTATGATGATGTTTTACCATTAACTGAAACAGAAATAGAAATCTATAAAAAAATTGAAAATGCAGCAATTAGTAAAAAGATTACCAATCAAGATTTAAAATCTTTAATGGCCAAATGGAGAAATCCATCCTTGACTGTTCATAAGATCCAAGTTTCTGGACCAAATAATAATACAGTAATTCCTCAAACTGCCAAAGCATCAATATCAATTAGGGTAGTTCCAAATCAAGAGTTACAAAAAATTAAAAACCTGTTAATTGAATTTTTACACAGTGAATTTAATTCGTTAGAATCCGATAATAAATTATCGATAAATATTTTCCATGAAGCTGAACCATGGTTGGGTGACCCATCAAATCTAGTTTACAAGATTTTGTATGAAAAGATTAAAAAGAATTGGGGTAAAGATGTTCCAGATCCATTATTTATTAGAGAAGGTGGATCAATTCCTTCGATCAGATTTTTGGAAAAATGTTTTGATGCACCAGCTGCACAAATACCTTGTGGTCAAGCAAGTGATAATGCACATTTAAAGAATGAAAAATTAAGGATTGTTAACTTGTATAAATTAAGAAGTATTTTAACTGATACTTTAAAGGAATTGGGTAAATAGAGTAAAATATACAAGTAATAAAATTTTAAGGTGAATCGTAGCATGCATTAAAAATATTTTACAAAGATATTATACAAGAAGTAAAAGTAAGAGCCTAAAAGTAAGAAAGACGAATTGAAAGCCGTGTAGAAGTAAAACCAAGTAGGTAGAAGTAAATGGATGTTGGAAGTATTAATACAAGGGAGTGGAAATCAAGTAAAGATAAAGGCATTAATTTTCACTGGTTTATTTGATTTATTGGTATAACAAACTCTTGATAAGGATTGATTAGAATTTAGGTGCATATTAATTTGTCTAACGGTATGCATTTTGATAAAGTTTGATTTTTCATTTCTAAATCCAAAACTTTCTTGATATAAGTCATCAAAAGCATCTTCACTTTCATCGTCTGAATATTCATAATCGTTACAAAGATCAAAGTCTTTATCGTAGTAGAGCCATGAAAAGTGATTTTGATGTTTGTGCTTATTTTGGTGCTTTTGTTTCTCCTTTTGAAGTGGAGGTTCAGCATCGATGATTGATTCATCTTCTCTGAATCTGATTTGTTTTTTCTTTGAATTTTGTTGATGATGGTTTTGAGAGCCATTTCTCGATAGAACGGTATTTGAAGTTGAGTCTGAATGGATTGAAAAAGTCGAAGCTGAAGTTTCAATACTTGTCACCGAAGGTCTTGTACTCTCTAAAGAATCAAGGGGTGAAGATTTTGAAGACGTATTAAGGTCGGATATTATTGATAATACTTCAATCAAATTGATTCGGTCTTTATAAGAAAGTTCATAATGGTGAATGAATTTATCTGGATGATATTTGTTTAAAGATTTATGTTTAATCAAACAATTTGGATTATATTGATCAAATAAGACAAGATTATAACGAGATTTTGTTGATTCTAACCCAGTTGAAATGATTGAATAAAGACCAAAAGAAATGTTCAAGTCACTTAAACTGAAGATGAAGATATGATTAAAAATTGATTTATAAGATACTTTTTCGTCTTCGAAATCTGAATTCATTAATTCATGAATTTTACCAGCATCAATGAAGGAGAAATTTTTCTGGTCAATATTGAAATATTTCAATACAATTAAAATATCATTAATTTCTTTAGAAATATCATTTAGGATAATTAAAACTCGGCCATCGACCGACAATTGATTAGTTTGAAAGTTGTAAAAATTGCTCTTAAGAAAAGAGTAGAACGGTAATAAAATTTCCATTGAAAAGACACAATCATGTAAGCTTATACTATCGGGTATTTTAATTAAAGTATCAACAGGCTTTTTGATCTTGAGAAAATCCTGTAAACCACCATCGATAGTATAACCGTATTCCCATCGTCTCATACATTTGAATTTGGAATATTGTTGGTAATTAGCACTGGTGAGATTGATCTGATTATGGAAAAGATGTTGACAATTCAAACATAAGTTATTTGTATCTTGGATTAAACAATTTGAATAAGGAAAAACCATATATTTATGACTATTATTAAGGAAATCACTTGATTTAGAATTTTTCATTACATTTAATATTTTCCCAATGATTTTATTACCTGGGACTATATTAATTTTGGGATTGAACTTATCATGTTTAAGTAACTCAAAGTCTTTCCCATAATTGACCCCAACCATTTTTATCTTCAAGATGATTTCCTCATCCAATAAAGTATTATTCAATTGAAATTCTCGAGGTAGTTTGGTTGATTCTTTTAATTTACCAAACCTATAATCAAACAGTCTTTTGATCGGTAGTGAATTCACCGGCTGCGGTATAGTATATGATTCGTGTTTAACAAAATCACTAATTGGATTGGTATTAGCTACAAAAGACATCTTATCTAGTCTTAACCAGCTATTGAGATGATCGTGTTAGGCTTTTGTGATAATGAGAGAGTGAATCCTTTTGCCTTTTTTGCACCAACTTTAACCACCAACTCAGCAGCTATACCCTTAACTTTAAAGAAGAATCTGGATTTAAGAATGGGAAAATTTTTTGATAAACTGAAAAATTATCAAACCTGAAAATTTTTTGATAAACTGAAGGAAATGAAAAATTATCGAAAAGGGCAATAACAAAACACAATTCACTAAAACAAAAGGAAGAAAAAGAAAAAAAAGACAAAAATTTCAATGAAACAACTACTTGTGAGATTACTTCTAGATTACTCCGAGATTACTTCTAGATTACTCCGAGATTACTTCTGGATTACTCTGAGACTACTTCTTGCAATAGGTTGGAAAATGTTCTTCGAGGGAATAGGGGAAGTTGTAGTCAAGAGAGAATTGGTTGTAGGGCAACAACAAAATAAAAGGTTGAATCCGTGAAACAATGGATGCTGTTATTAAAGATTGTTTTAAGTAATACTCATGCTTGAACGATATTCGCGTAGTTTTTTAGTCAGGTGGGTTTGTGCATTGTGAGAAGGAATCGTAATTTGAAGGGATTCAAATACAGTGATGATAGCTGGTGATAATGGGAGCCTTGCATGAGATAAAATAGGCGTAGACGATGCAATACGAGCAAAAACATGCTGCTGCAGCCAATGATAGCAAGTAACGGGTTTTTGTTACAGCATCTGGGATAGTATTTACAATCACAAAATAAGAATGGTAGGGGTGATGGTGCCTTTTCACCAGAGTAAGGCTGCTGGCTTACTTTTTGAAAAAGCCATCTCGATGATCATCTTTATGTAGGGGGATAAAAAAAAAATTCATTAAACTAGACAAAAATCTATTTACTTAAACAGCTTCTTGTAAATCATATGTATAGATATTTAGAGTTGAAGTCAGTTTTTTTGATCTGCTACTTTACGTTTTCTTTGTTCTTCATCAAGTAATGATAAACGAAGGGCTTGTTCAATCATTCGTTCTTCCATTGATTGGGTTTGATTTCTAGTACTCGAGCCATTATTCGACTGGTGTTCACCTGGTATTATTAGATTAGATGCGTGAATAGCACTTGCGGTAGCAGCTTTTCTAGCTAATTTATTTCTAGCACTGATTAATTTGGTTTCCCAATCGGGTCTGATGAAATCGGTGGTGATAACCGAGTTAGAATCCGCTGGTATTGAAGATCTACGTCTTGGTTTTTTCAGTTGGGTAATTGGGCTATCATTGGAGTGTTGTGTAATTGGAGGAGATGAGGAAATTGCATTTTCCGGTATACTATTATAAATTTGGTAGTCACTGGGGTTTATACCATTTATCCCCGTATGAATTTGTTTTGGAGATTCATAAGTGACTCCAAAATCAGGCATTGCACAATAGGGACAATTTGCCGGTTCCGATATTATGGTATGAGGCAATTCATTACTACCGGGTTCATTTGAAGTATCATCATGAGGAGGATGAGGATCTAATCTTTTAATTTGAACAAAACATTCGGTACAAATGGGTTGACGACAACAACGACTAACATTCAAATTAACTGGATAATATAAAAAGCAAATTGGACATTCACTTGCATTACGGTATAGCTTTAGTAATAAATCTCTCGAAGGTAAATTAGATGAAGTATTCGAATCTCCATTTTTCAACCTTAATTTTTCTTCTAAAAATTTATTTTCTTCATCTTTTTGTAATTGTTTAACTTTGTCAATTAAATTCTTCAATTTCAATTTTTGTTCTTGTCTCTTATAATAATGAGTGGATTTATGTATCTTGTGATTATCAATATCATCAACCTCTTCTTCATCAGTATAAGCAGTTTCAATCGAATGTAAGGTTAATTGCGACAATATTATTATCAACTCATCATCAGTCCAACTATCATTGAAATCCTGTAACGGCGTATAAAACGGCGATATTCTCCGATTTATAACCAAATTTCTTACTATATCAGTATTATAATCCAAGTTGGATTTATAAGTTCCAAATGGGGCTAAAAATCCTCCATCAACACTCTCCTCAAACCGAACAATCAAATTGAAAAAATGCTTTTCTCTCTGTCTATCCTTTTCTTCCGTCTTGCTTTTCTTCGAGTCTCCTCCAAAACTACTACTGAAAATAGAGGAACTAGTATTTCTTCGGGCTGATCTGGAATTCCCTGATTCCAAGTAATTCGTAGACGAACTGGCGTACGAACTCGATCTGCTCCTTCCTTCTTTGGCCGGCACGTTTCCCATGGTCTTCTTCTCTATCTGCTATCTAATTACCAGACTTTTATCCTCTTTCGAAGGGTAGCGAAGTAAGAATTTAATGATGAATGAATGACAATTGGAATTGGGGATTTCGTTTGTGTGCCAAATTCCTGTGTATAAGCTTTGCTGGTTTGTCTTTCCCTTTCTTTTTTTATTTGGTTTTTTTTTTTTTTTTTGTCTTTTGCTGCAAAGCAACCCCTATAAAGCCATTGATATTGGCTTTATCGGAGGCCTACGCTCGAATTACACCGACGTGAGCTTATGCATAGGAAAGGGCAGCTAGCAGAAGATGGTCATGAGGTGACGAGGTGAAGAGCGGGCAGAAAAACGCTCTGAAACGGTGATTTCAGATGAATAGTAGGAAAGATTCGTCACAAGACCCTAGATTGATGGAATCGAAATACGCAAAGATATTAGTTATATTAGGTATTAATAGATATGTAGATTATATATTGAAGAGGAATAGATTAAGCCTCTCGGGTGAGACCCAAGCCAAAGCCCACACCGATCATGGCAAGAATGACTGCAAACCAGAATAACCCGAATACAACACTGATGATTTTCTGAGTCTTTGAATATCTCTTATTTATTCTTTGTTTGACCAGATTGGAGTATTGTTGTTGGTAGAAATATTGACTTCTATTGTAGCTGCTGGTGTCAAAGGCTCCAAGCGCCAATAGGAAGTATAGAGGTGGGATGATTAATCCGAATACCATCATTAAGATAAATCTACCCCACGATTGGGTTACATGGTCGTTGATCGAATCGAAATCTTTATCGAAACTCTCCTTTCTTTGGTTGAACGAGTGATCGCCACTTAAGGTTGTCTCATTCCATTCTTTGTTTGTCGAAGGTCTATTTTGATCTAACATGTTCTCATGAGAAGTTTGCATCGATACCTTATCATGCAAATGATTATTCTTCATTGGTTTGGATATTGAAAAAGCTCCGTATGAAGGTTTATTGGATAATGACTGTTCCTGGTTGTAATACTGATCATTAGGTCTTGGCTGGACTCTTCTAAAATCGCCGATATTTTCATTGAAATTTTGACTCATGTATAATTGATTTCTTGAATTAGGACTATTTGAACTGCTGAGTGATGATGATGGGCTTTGATGGTCATGCTTATGGTGAACTTTTTCTGGATGATCAATATTACTAGATGTTATTGAATGATAATCATTACTACTACTGGAGTAAGGTTGTTGTAAGTTGGTTTGACTTTTTTTGGAATGGGTTAAATTATTTCTTGATTCGTAAACCGACCATCTTTGATTACCTTCATTAAAGTCTTTATCCTGAACTGTATAAAGCATAACTGGTAATTCGGAATTCGAATCTAATCCAGCGGTTAAATTTGCTAAAGCATTTTTAGCATTATCATGATTATAGGATGATCTTGGATTTAAATTAGATACTTGATAAATGTTGGAATCTCTATTTGAATCATAAAAATTTTCAAGTTTACTTAATAATTCTCCCGATGATATTGATGATCTAAATGTACCACGATTTAAGTCTTTATTGATATTTGGATTACTTTGATTTGGATTGGTTAAACTGGAATTACTTAAATTACTTTGTCTCAATAATGTTTCATCAAAATTAATCAGAGTTTGTCTTTGACTTAAAAGCGATTTGGTTCTAATTGGTCGCTCCAGTATGTTTGCTTGTTCATTCATGGATCCTGTTATTGAGAATGAATCTTCAGAACTAATGTTGTCACCTCTGTCAGGACTTATAAGTGATTTTGAAGGGGTTGGCATCGGGGTGCTTTCTTCTTTATGTTTACCACATAAATCACTAACTTCATTCAACAACGATGATCTATTACAATCAATATTCGATGATGCACTTAGAACATTTTTTTGTTTTTGCAGATCATTTCTAGTTAATCGGGTATTGATGTCAGAAGAAGCTGATGGACTACGATGTACTGATGTTGAATCGTCATAAATTTTGAATTTCCCGGTTGTATTATTTGAATTAGAGCTCGATCCACTAAATCTTTGACTGGAAGCCTCTTTAAAGCTATGAAATGATGATGACTGCAACGATTTTGGACTGTCTGTAATTACTTGTGGAGGTGGAATAGCACTATTACCTGAATTAGCTAAAGTTAATTCTATAATTGATCTGGTTTCCTTAAGACTTGGATTTCTCCGTATTGAATTTGAACGATTTGAATTTTGAGAAGATCTCTTAGATGAGCCAGAATTACGATTCGAGGTTGAAGTCGAAGTTGAATTTGAGTTTGAGTGTTGGGAATTTCTGATTGTGTTTGGGGAATCATTTTCAATAAAGGATGTTGCTTCATCAAATATTTCTTTAAAAACAAACTTACTGTCAGGACGATGAGGTTTTTGCTTTCTTGGGGTTTGGTCATTAGAACTATTGCCGTAATGGAAATAATGAGTATCAGATTGATCGTAATCGTCAATTATGGAGTTTATTGATTCGGAGTCATAATCTCGGGTTTTATTTTCATCATCTGATGATGAAGATGAGGTATCTGCGAAATCTTCAATGGTTGTTGGTCTATTATTAGAAGTTAAATTTGTATCAATGTTACGATTAGTATTTGAAGGATTAGCTGAACCTGAGGACGAAAGAGTTTGGAACAGGGTTTTCGATTTTATAAAACTTGGTTTTAATAATGTAGTTATACCACTACTTCGACTGGGAGAATGCGGATGATGAGAATGGGACATTATGGAATCATGTTTCGTTGTTAACGATTTGATTTCAGGTTCTTCACTGATACTTTCAATTGAATATGCAGAAGCTCTATTCTTAAAGAAGCTTTTTATTGATTTGGAAGGTGATGTTTTGTATGATTCGTTACTACTAGAAGATTTCCGGTTCTCTTCATTTTCTTGAGCTTGCTTGGAAAGTGAAAGTGAAAATTTTTGTAATTGAAATTGAAATTGTTGGGGAGCTGAGGCCTCTGATTCTGGTGTTTCATGGCGCCTTATATCGATATCATCTTTCTTTTCTTTCATGATTGGATAATGTTCATTTCTTATTTTTGAACGGTATATAGGTTAAAAGAATGACTAAAGTAAGTGGTTTAAAAGAAGGACTAAAGTAAGTGGTTCAAAGAAGGACTAAAGGTGAGGACTGAACTTGCAGTAATTATAACGAACGACAAAAATAGAAAAGCAAAATATGAAAAAAAAAACGATTCAAGGTAGTTTCACTTCACTACTAAAGGAAAAAGGGAGAAGTAGTTATGTTTTTATGGATTGGTGAAGCAGAGGAAGGAGAATTGAAGGGGAAAAAAAAAGTTATTAGCAGAGACCTTTGTGAAACTTCTTATAATTTTAGAATAACAATCTCTTATAATGGAATGAACTAAAACAAAACAATACTAAAAAATTATGCAGCTATTTAATCACTTTCCCCAATACTAATTTCCCGGTTTACAGTTGCAATTCTTACCAGTGAACTGATTGTTGCATCCAGTACGAAACTAAACTACGATGGTTGATTCCTACCCGTTGATATTTAGAATTTCTATCTAATACAATTCCAAATGATGAAAAGACGTGATTGTGCCACCATCCCATCTTCAGTACGACATTCCATACAATTGTTCCCACTCTTGTGGCCAATTGTACCTGATCCGTTGAAGGAATGCTCTCGCAATCTCTTCCTCGTCTATTGGTGTTGTCTTTCGGCCCTTCATTTGGTTTAAATGGCTGCTTGAAGAACAATTCTTTTTGATGCAAGCATTGTCTTAGAATTTTTTGAGTTGATTTAGTGGCCGTTTGTTTTCGAGCAGCTTCTTACTCTTTTGGGACGCGCTGATCTAAAAAACTGATGGAACATTTTATTTTTTGCTGTTTTTGTTTATTTGTGGGCCCGATTTGGCGATTGACGACTGTCACTCAAATAGCCGAGTAGACTTTGGTGACTGCAACATTGTAGGTCTAGCCATCCTAAAAAAAGATTTCATTGGGAAATGCTAGCCAATACGGTAGATTGATCGTGGATTTGGGTTGGCAAACACGATATTACAATGGGGTAGATGGCGAGTCAAATGAAAAAGAAGATTAAACTACAATAGATTGATAATATAAATTGGTAATTGTAATAAATTAAAGAAAATATCCACAACGAAAAGTAAAAGGTCACCACTGAAGAAGGAATAAAAGGGGAAAGTAGTAATAATGAATAAAGAATACTAATAACAGATAATTAATAGAAGCAAAAATTAAAGAACTATAAAGGTAATAAAAGAAAGGTATTTTATCCTACTGAAAGAATTTTAATTGTCGTGGTTGATATCGTGAAAGCGTAGCAGAATTTTTATTTTTTTTTTTTTTTTTGTAGGAAGTTTTTTGTAGGAAGTTTTTGGTCTTCATCCATGACTGGCAGAATACACCATTAGCCTATTCATCCGCATCATGAAAGGTTGCTTAGTAGAAGTTGGTTGTTCTTCTTCTTCTTCTTCTTCTCTTTTTACATGGGTTAGAACCAGAGCCAGACCCAGCAGTAGAAGTAGTAGTAGTTCCGGAAGAACCCTTATCACCGCCACCAAGTAAATCACCGATTAATGAACCGGAGGAGGAAGAACCAGAACCAGAACCCGAAGAGCCGGAAGAACCAGAAGTAGAACCACAATCACCTTCGAAAGCAGCAAAAGCATTAGTGGCAACAGTTTGTAAAGTATTGAGAGAGAAAATTTGACGGAATAAAGAACCAATCAAACCAGAAGATTTAACTGCACTAATGACTTTAGAGAGATTTAAAGAACCACTTGCTAAAACAGCCCCAACTAAATCGATTGCAAAAGGAATGTAAGAAGAATCAGTAAGAATGGATTTGACAACAGAAGAAGCCAAACCGGAATTACCTAAAGATTCTAATAAGTTAACCAAAACCTCTTCGGAATCTCTTTTTTCAATGTCTAAATCTTCAATCAGATCTAATTTTCTCTTAGCAACAAGTTGAGCATGAGCAGAATCCAAATCAACTTCTCTTTTAGATTTACTGGAAAGTTTTTCTTCAACTTTATCAGCTAAATCGCCAATAATTGTTTTAGCTAAACTAAATAATTTGGCGTATAATGAACAATCAGAAATAACATCTTCGATAACTCTATTAACTAAACCAGATTGAACCAAGGCATCTAATAAAGTAGTAAGGTTTAATAAACCAGATTTTATAACAGCAACAATGGTTGAAATAGTAATTGGTTCCAAAGTTTTATTGGTAGCTAAATATTTAATAACTTTTGGTGCTAAATTAGTATCATTTAAATATGATAAAACTTCAGTAACAATTTCATATTCTTTCTTTTCTAAATCAGTAGAAGCTTCATCTCTTTTAGATTTAGAAGCTGCTAATGCATCTAATTTGGCTATTAACTCATCCAGAGTGATTCTTTTAGCAACTTGTAATTCATTGGTATTTGATGTTTCAACTTTAGCTGGAGCTGCTTCAGTTACAATTGAAGCTGCCAAAATGGCAGTTAAGTAAGTATGGGTGACTTTCATTGAATGTTGAAGCGAGCGTAAATGAACGTAATTAAACGAATGAATAAAAGAGTGAAGAACGCTTTATAATTCTAAGAAAAGAAAAAATAAAGGAATATAGGTTTTCAAAATATCTGGGAATTCATTTTGCTTAAATAAGAAACTGCTTAGTCTTTAAACATTGCATTGGCCATCTCTTTCAATCGAGTATTTTGTTATATGTTTTAGGAAAGTGGTAAAAGATTTTAAACCAAGTATCGAGTGTAAACCCATCCATTAACTTATTGCAAAATTGCAATCAATACTCTTTTTGGTAATTATGTACTGCACATAACTTGATGATGTACTGCACACAGGCGGCGGCCACTATTTTGTCTTCTTTTTGTCTTAACTCTATAACTTAATAAGGTGAATTCTCTGGTATGGTTGATCCACCCTTTCTAAAATACTATTGTGATGGTGGTGATCTCACCAGTGATTTCTTGTGGTGGTTCAGGTTATTTTTCGCTAGCTCAAAGCACCACCAATTGCAATGGCCTTTCCCTTCAACTATCCTTAACGATGTTGGTTTACATTTGCGCCCGTTTATTGACAGCTCGAAGCCCCCTTCTACTATAGGGGAGGCTTTCCAAAATAGTCCGCTTAAAGCAGAAGACTATTTAAAGATCAAGCTTGAACAAATTGGTGCTGTTTGTATGCTGCAATTTCAATTACATGCCCCAAAAAGGAAATTTTTTTGTTTTTTTGCAAAGTTTCTCGATTTCTTTTTTTTTTTTGTTTTGTTAGCGTTTTATTTTTTTATTTGATTATTTAGGGATTTTTGATCTTTTTTTGCAATTATCTTCACTTTACACCGACAAACCCTTTGGAAAGGTCTTGGTATCGTTGCAGCTCACCTTATGAAGTAATTTCGAGAACTTACGAGGTTACTTTTACGACTCGAGTCTTTGTTGAAGGCAAGTTCTCCTCTTAACCAGTCCTACAAATGAAGTAATAAATAAATAAAATTGAAGTCTAACTATCTTTTCTGAAAGAAATTCATCAATGAAGATTGTTTCTTGGAGTTTGAGGCTGCCTTCTTGTTACTGTTGTTTGATGGTTTTTTGGCAGGCTCTGGTTTTGCCAAAGTTGGTTTGGGTTTAGATGGTTCAGGTTTCTTTCTGTATGAAGTAATGTAACCATCTTCATCAACAATTGTCTCTGGTTCTTCTGACTCCTGTTTTTCGGAGGAACCTGCTTCTCTTTCCGGTTCAACTGTTTCATCGTTTTGTAGTTCACTTGGCTCTTTATCTTGTTCTGGTATGTCTTTTTCAGTAGCTCCAAGTTCTTCTTCGGGTTCCTTTTCGGGTTCCTTTTCGGACTCTTTTTCAGGTTGTTTCTCATGTTCTTTGCCATTCTTATCATTGGAGGCATCGTCATCACTGAATTCAAAATCGTCGTCCAAAAATAGCTCTTGAAGATTAGTCTTAGGTTGCGTTTTTGGTTTAACATCATCAACTTCCATGTCATCATTATCATCTACATTGGATACAACAACTCGCTCTTTCGATGGTTGATTTTCCAACTTTCTAGATTTGTATTGATACCCAGACGAGGTAGTAGCTGCTCTTTTAGTCTGGTTATCTTTATTCGATTCGCCTTTTCTGCTAGTATACATTGCCAGTATATCAGTTTGAGGTCTTTTTGAAGTTTGTTTGGCTTCATTCTGTTGTTGTTTTCTTGAAACATACCCTGATGTTAACCCAGTAGTTTTTTTAGGTTTTGTTTCTTTATCATTGGATTTAGTAGGTGTATTGGATGTACTTGGAGTTGTTGATGGGGTATTTGATTTCATTCTCCGTGGTTCTGATTTAACAACAACCAATTCAGGCCCCTTGACGAGCCCATTCTTATAGCTCGGATCTAAGTTGTTATGGTCAATCAAATGTTTCAATTCTAAAAATGATATTTCTTCATTGGTTTTGTCTATATCTTTTATGTGAATACAGTAAATATGTATGGTGTTAATGGCTGAAAACAATTTAACATTTTCCGCTAACTGTGCTTCATTCTCCGATAACTTAATCAAGGTTGTGTTTTCATTTGAAGTACCAGTTATGATAAACGACCCGGTCACTTGATCTCGATTGGATTTATAAAATTCGTAAAGAATCTGTTTAGCTTGGTCATGGTGAAGATTTCGTTCTTTGGAGAAAGTATGGTAGGTGACTGGTTCCTTAGCAGCAATCACACGTTCCGTTAAAAACTCTGCTTCGTCCAATGGGATATCCATGGTCATGTTCTAGTTCTTCTGAAGTAAACCAGTAGTTGGTAATTAATTTCAACGCGTTGCTCTTCCTTTTTTTTTTTGTTCTTCGCGTGCTATTTTTTTTTTCATTATCTCGATTTGCTGCTAAAACTACAAGTTGATGAGAAAAGAATATATATTTAAATAGAGTTATATCTTTCTGGCAAAGTAGTATATTGTGGGGAAGACAATGTGGATTACGGTTTCATCGTTCCAATTCAAGTTTTGTTTCAATTCATCAACGTATACCTCGGCAATATCTTTATGAGACTGGCCATGATCTTTCATCCAAGCATGATAAGCACTCCAACTTTTCACGTAATTTTTCCATTCGCTTAAGGTGATGTGCTTTTCGATGAACAAAGTGGTGAAGTTGGGATCAACCCCGTGAACTTTTGGATCGTAATGACGTACCACTTGATCTTCAAATAAACCAGGAGGGATTTCAACGGTTTTCAAAGCAGTTCTTAAAAATTCATGGCCGGGTTGTTCGTAGTAAGGACCCATGTACCTTTCGATATCGCCTTTCTTCAGAACCCCATAGTCAAAAGAAGAACCGTAGGCGTAACGAGTGAATAAGTCGTTTGCGAAATCGTTACCAATGAAGACAGGGTCTAGATAAAACCAGTAGGATAAAGTGCCACCGGGTTTTAAGATTCTGTGGCATTCTTTGAACCAAGCTGAATGGTCAAGCCAATGACAGCATTCAGCACCAGTAATCATATCGATTGAGTTTTCTTTAACGAAGTCAGGGGACTTTTCTGCTTTTGAAACGTGGAAACTAATTTTATCACGATTCTCCATAGAGATTGGGTTTTCACTACATGATTTGATCATGGTTGGAGAAAGATCAGTTCCAATAACTTTTTGAAAGAAGTTGATAAGCTTGAGAGCAACGAAACCGGACCCAGTACCAATATCTAGGGCCAATTCCAAACGGTTTCCCCGTTTGGCAAGATGGTAGTCGATTAAAGTTTGATAAAACTGATCAGGGTAACTTGGTCTTGCCAGGTCATAGTGTTTAGTATTGAAGTTTTCAGCAGAGTAAGTGGCCATTTCAGCTCAATGAGATATAAATTACTATAAATTAGAATAAAGATGGAATTGATTTAAGGATTATATAGGGTTCCCCGTTTTTTTTTGTATTTTTGCTGCAACCGCATACGCCGATTCCGGTGCGGTACCGGGACATCTACATCGAGAAGTAATAGTAACAATATATTAGATATTAAGTAGTTCACGTACGCCATTAAAATAGAAATAACAAAAATAAACACAAGTAATTAAGATAGAATTAAATAAGGGCAAAATTAAATCGTGACAAAGACATAAGACGTAGTAAAGTTATTGATCTTTTTTAGAAACATCCGAAGTTGGTGATTTTCTATATTTTTTTTTAGCCAAAAATTCTTTATATTTTTCCAAAGTGATTTGAGCTTGTTTTGATTTATACTCATCAACAAATTCGTATTCGGTTTTATTAAACCTATCCCAAATGGTGAAGAAGGGTTGAGAAAAATTATGCTTGATACCCCAAGCTTGATGATGAATATCATGATAAATTGAGTTATTTGGGAAAATGATTTGAAATAAGTCAAAGGGTAACTTATAACCACAATGGTCATCGACTGTTTTCATGGTGGCAAAAGTATATAAAAGGATTGATTCCCGAGGAGATAAACAAGTCACTATACTTGCCACCCCGGTTCCTAAAGTATCAAGTAAAAAGCCTTCGACCGGATCATTATATAAAGCCCCGTAAGCATAAGGAACGTATAAACGATGATGTCTTGAATGAAATCTACGATAAAGCTTTTTATTAACATGCATCAAACGATGTAACCAATACTGCCAGGAATCAATGATACAAATGGCAATAACTAAACGGAAAGCCGACCATAAGTACATATAAGAAAACCAAACCACTTGATCAGGAACAAAAGATGGGAAAACATTGTTTTTCAAATACCACATTTGATACAATTCATGGCCAGTAGTAGGAGTAGGATCAATCTTATATACCGCATAACCAACAATGGTCTGGATTACATGTTGTAAAATAACATCCTGTACCACTTCGGATAACGATGCCTTATTTCTCAGAAGCTCCTCCTCACTTGGATGGATCCGATACTTTTCTGCCAACTCATAAACATCAATAAGATGGAAGAAAGTCGAGTAGGTCCAATAAGCAATGATTGGGGCAATCAACGCCAATATCCCATCGGGGATCCCTTCAATAACATTCGGCTTGGGCACACTCTTCACAATAGGTGCCAACGACTGTGGTTGTGATAAGATACTGGAAAAATTTCGTGGTGGACTAATAGAATCTGCCATCGATAAAACTGAAGTTACCATAAACATCGTTCAACCTTTTTTTCAATAAATTATACGCAGAGATGAGCTCACCAATACCAATCCTTTTTTTTTGCAATCTGACTTTATCTGGGCCTTAAAACAGGGGATATATATATATATTGTCATATATATCTAGGGATTTTCCTATCTGTATAGCAAAACAAGAACAAGACGATGGTGCTATTGCCTGTCTTTGTTTTTTTGTTTTTTAATTCTTTTTTTTTAAGTTATTTTTTTTTTTTTTATTTGTTTTTTCCGGTATTTTGCCTTTTTTCTTTTGTTTGATTGTTTCTTTTGCTTTCTTGTATGGGTTCCTATTGTAGGGTGATGTGGGAGCACGAGTGCACGATGGCAGATGCTACCAAAACAGCTAATCTCCCATCACGGAACGCTGGCAGTCAGGAGATACCCTGTTATTGGCTTGTCTGGACCATCTCCATGCCCCTATTAGTCGGCCGATTGCCTTGCCGGGGATTGCGCGAAATTCCCGTGAGGGAAACACCGGTACACCAGCAGTATAATTGATGCAAAAACACGAATTGATGCAACAACACGAATTGATGCAACTGGTACGAGGAGGCCGGGGCAAAAAGAAGGTTAAAGAAGGGCAGAGGCAAAAAGAAAGTCTACAGCACGATGGTTTCCATTATGGTCTCCCACTAACGTACTCAGCATCGCTCTCAGCAGCTTAATAATTATTGATCGGACGGGTAATCATGCTTTATGCTGGATATGGCCGTAGACGTTTCAGTAAAGCCTCTGGTTGAACATACAAGCAGATAGCTGAGGTGGGACGAAAACTCAGTTCCTCTGAAAAGTTTGTCAAATGGCTGGATTGGCGTTTGAAAAGCGATTCAGGGTGTTTTCCGAAGCCGTATTATATGGAAGTTTAGTATTGAGCTGATTTGTTAAGATTATATTCCGGGTTTGGTGGATCAGACCGCTGTTCATATATGCCCACGTAGTTTCCAAGACGGACAATCATAACACAATGAGACATTAGCCAGATACAGACTAAGTTTTTATTGGTGGCGGATTTTTCACATAAAAAAGGTAACATTCAACCAATACTAAATGGTAAACCCCAAATTAATAGCATATGTATTACCGAAGAAGCATATATATATCGTGGACAACAGTATCTGAGAGAATCCAACCTGCTCTTCACTATGGTATCGAAGCAGCGACACGGGTCTTCGACTGTTTAAAAATGGCTGCAAATTTTCGAATCCCAAACATGTTCTTTAAATACGTGTTTCTCAAATACCCAAAAGGTTTCGACACATATCTTTTTGATTAGCCTAACATTCACTCATCACTGGTAATAATGACATCATCGAGCCATTCCGATGAAGATAACCGATATCCGCAACGACTAGCTAAGTGTCCTTCTGCTATTTATTCAAACATACCTTTTAAAGCACAAGACGCTTTTTTGCTGCTAATCAACTCTACACATGCTGAACATCATAATGATGGAATGGGTAAAGAGTATTACCCAGAAGATGCTGAACTGTTATTAGCAGAATCTCTCGACAAGATTTGGTTGTGCAATCTCACGAAGCGATTTTATGAAAAAATCAGTTATTTGATTACTACGAGTTAAAAGAACCTTGTATTCTTAATATGGTCGCTGAAGAAGATAATCGATAAATTTAATGAAATAACTTTAAGGAGACAGTCCTGGGACGTCTGGCTGAACATAACCCATCCTCTGAGGATGAGGTGGAATCAGACCGTACTTCGACTCGTGGGGAATATAAAATAGGTTTTAGAAGTTTTATTAAATTCTTTTATGGAAACGAACCAGGTAAGACGGCTAATCCACAAAACTTAATGATGTGGATTCTTAACGTCGATAATATTATCGAGAGAACCGTTAAGTACTATGGTAATCCATATTGGGTTGTACTGTCTTTACTCAAGGGAGAAGCTGAACGTTGGCTAACAAGAACTTCATATCAAAATGCTTCATGGCATAGAATTCGTGAATCAATTGTAAGAAGATACGTTTCTTCCGATTATGGCTTGACTTTAAGAAGGGAATGGAATAATTTACATCAAGGACGGTATTCAATTTATGAATACAATATGTATACCAAGAAGTTGCTCGGTAAAATTAATGTCTATGAAAAGTTTGCTTCAAAAGTTGGTTATACTTCGTTAAACCTCTGGCTAGATGAGAATTTGATTAAAAGGCATTACATTATGGGTTTAGAAGAAGATTATTATCTTGCTGTTACTGATGGAGTCGAGTGCCCTCATCCTCTTGAGAAGATTTTTAAGATTACTGGAAATCGTGATATGCCTCAAATGGGATTATCACACAGGAAATGGATGAGTGAATTGGAATTGAAAGGTAAAAGTAAAAGTAATCGTAACCGTAACCGTAATCGTAACCGTAATCGTAACCGTAATCGTAAACGTAATCGTAAACGAACTAAATTCTACTAAGGAAAGAAGATGAAGTTCAAGGAGAATCGTCAACTTCGTAATTGCTATAAATGGGAACAGATTATATACTACAGTAACCAGACCTAACTATTGTCAACTTAGTTCCCAGATCTACAGGATAACAGGTCATAGTTTATACAATTAAGTTAACATATATCACTATACAATACAAATATCACTATACAATACAAATATCACTATACAATATCACTATACAATAGATTCCTTTCCTTTGGAAGTCACCACTAACTTGCATCGAGTCACCAGTGACCGTCATTCCATCACCAGTGACGTTCAGCTGATTACCATGAACTTCCACCGAACCTCCTGGAACATCCACAGAGTTAATCTGTTGTTGACCAGAAACCTTCATTCCACTACCGGTAACCTTCATTCCGCCACCACTCACCTTCAAGGAATTACCAGTAACCTTCATTAAATCCCCAGTAGCTCTCATTGCGTTACCCGAAACCTTCAGTTGGTTTCCTTTCATTGCGTTACCTGAAACTTTCACAGAGTTACCATGAACTTTCAACCCATCTCCTGTTACTTTGAGTGAATTACCAGTAACCTTAACTTGGTGTCCTTTCAGTTGGTTTGCTTTTACTCCGGCCATTACTGTATAATGGAATAGATCCCCAAACCAAGTCATATACTCACCATTCTACCTTTAATTATCATGGATAACTACGCTTCTGGCCCGTCTTTGCCAATACATGCACTCCATCTCCAAACCTTCACTTTACGTCATTGCAAACCAGATGACAATGCAATAGTGACTCAGCTCTAGATAAGTGCTTGGCAATCAACCAACCCGAAGAACAGAGTTAAGCAAATGGACAAATATAGTGGTTGCAAAAATGATCGTGGTGGACTTCCGAGGGTGAAACTAGTCGAATCTCGATATATGATAAAAAGGTACGGATCTTTATTTATGACTATATAATTTTTTTTTCTTCACTGGTGCAAGATAACAGCATACCTTGCATCGACTCAAACATGTCTAAGGCATCAAGATACTCTGGAGATGATATATGGAAGAATAACGTTGAGAAAATCAACTCGGAGTTGTTCACATTAACCTATGGGTCGTTGGTTGCCCAATTGTGTAGGGATTTCAATAATAATTATCATGAGGTGAATAATCAATTAGATAAAATGGGATATAACATTGGATTAAGATTAATTGAAGAGTACTTGGCTAAAACCGGTACTCAAAGATGTTCATCATTTAAAGAGACTTCAGAAATGATATCGAAAATTGGATTCAAAATCTTTCTTAATATCATACCAACGGTTGAAAATTGGTCAAACGATGGGAAATCATTCTCTTTAATCATTTACGATAATCCTTTAGCTGAATTTGTAGAACTACCATTGTCAAATGATAACAAGATCACTAAAGAGTTATGGTATTCTCAAATATTATGTGGGATTTTAAGAGGGTGTTTACAAATGGTTCAACTTGACGTTGATGCTTATTTTTTGAAAGATACTTTGAGAGGAGACGATAAAACTGAACTCAGAGTTAAACTAAATAAATACTTAAAGGATGAGGTCCCTGCTGGTGAAGATTAATTCTTATATAGAAATATATATCTGTATTATACGTTATATACGTTATATTATTTGTAGATCAGATGCTTGCTTAAAGTGCATTTTTGGGGAAAAAATTATGACCCCATAACAATTTCCTTTCTTTTCAATTAAATCTTCAATAAGAAACAATTCAACACAGTAAGAGTCAATATGATCTCCTCGGCTAATACCAGTCAGGATGATATCACTAAGAACCCAGTTGATCAACCACCTAATTCTTCGTTTAATCCAGTTTCGAGATTTTATCAAATAGCTGATCCTCATACAACGACCCCCCATGAAGATCGATTACCACCAATGCCACCTCAATTAACTCAAATCCATAAATCCAGCTTCCTTGGTGAAATATTAAGAATTATTGCTTATGATTTGGTTTTATGGTTTTTCAATTTAGTTTTACATACTTTTTTCAGAGATATTAAAAGTAGAGGAACTTTTAATATACCTAAACAAGGACCGATTGTATTTGTCATTGCTCCTCATCATAACCAATTTGTTGATCCTTTGGTTGTAATGTCAATTGTTAGAGAATATTCAAATCGTAGAATATCATTTTTAGTCGCTGCTAAAAGTTATCGTCGAAAATTTATTGGTACCATGTCAAAATGGTGTAGTGCAATTCCGGTTGAAAGAGCTCAAGATTTACTCAAACCAGTTCCTGGTAAGATTTTTATCAAAAATCTATATCCCAAAGATGAGAATGATGACTGTAATTTAATTGTTGAAGGTAAAGATACTTTTTTCACTAAAAATTGTATGGAGAAAGGTTTAATTGGTTTACCAGATTCATTAGGAAATGCTCAAGTTGAAAAAGTGTTCAGTGACACCAAGTTAAAATTACGTAAACCTTTTGATATTAAACTGAAGGATTCAAAAGTTATTGAATTATTAACTAATGGTACTGAATTTAGACTGGCCCCTCATATTGATAATAACGTTGTTTTCCAAAATGTTTTTGATCATTTAAATGCTGGTAAAGTTTTGGGGATGTTCCCGGAAGGAGGCTCTCATGATCGTCCTGATTTATTACCTTTAAAACCAGGAGTTGCTATTATGGCATTAGGAGCAGCGGCCAAAAGTTCTGATCCAAATCAAATGATTAATGTTATACCAGTTGGAATGAATTATTTCCATCCTCATAAGTTTCGTTCAAGAGTCGTCATTGAATTCGGTAAAGCAATTAAGGTTAGCAAAGAAGATGGATTAAAATATCAAGAAGATTCCAGAACTCAAGTTGGGAGATTATTAGATTTAATTACGTTAAGACTAAGAGAAGTTACCGTGTTATGTGATGATTATGATACTTTAATGGCATTACAAGCCGCAAGAAGATTATATACTCTGTCCAAACGAGAACTGATTCCGTTACCTTTAGTTGTTGAAATGAATCGAAGATTGATTAAAGGATATCAAAAGTATTCTAAAAATCCTGACGTTATTGAAATGAAAAAACTGGTTAGTGAATATAATAAAAACTTAATGAGATTGGGATTACATGATCATCAAGTTGAAAAAATCACTAGTTCAGATCGGTTTGAAAATTTTATCATATTCAGTAATCGATTATTTAAAGTTGTTTTATTTTTCATCCTTAGTTTACCAGGAGCCTTAATGTTTCTGCCGGTTTTCATCATTTCAAGAAAAATCAGTAAACAAAAGGCAAAAGAAGCATTAGAAGGATCAGTTGTCAAAATTAAAGCAAAAGATGTTTTAGGTAGTTGGAAGATTATGGTTGCGTTAGGAATTGCTCCAATGTTATATATTTTTTGGTCAATTTGTGGAGTTTTAATAATCAAACATAATTTTAATACTAATATTAATGGATGGCTATTATTTATTATATTTTATTGTTGGTCGGTATTAACTACGTATGCAAGTTTAAGAATTGGGGAAATTGGAGTTGATTATTATAAATCTTTGAAACCATTGGTTTATTCATTATTATCCCATCACTTAGATGTTAAACAGATTGAAGATTTGAAAAAAAATCGTCAAATCTTATCAAATAAAGTTACAAAATTTTGTAATAAATACGGTCCAGGAATCTTTGAAGATTTTGATAATTTTTACAAAAGATACAATAATATCGAAGACGCTGATTTCAAAATTGAAGAAAGTTCAGAAGATGAAATTCCTTCAACAAGACCTAAATTCGATAAAAACTTATCAAAGACTGAATCATTTAATTTGAACAATTTAAGTGATATTCCAATTTTCTCAAACGCAAACTTTTTAGATCCATTTACCAATCACGAAGAAGAAGACGATGAAGAAGGAGAAGAAGAACAAAGTCATGAACACGAATCCGAATCCGAATCCGAAATTGAAGATATCGATAAGCCAAATGAAAATGCTAGTATTAAACTAAGAAACGCCATGATGAAAAGAAGAAGTTGAAAAGGTACTATTAATAAACAGGGTCTTTAACACTATGTAGCTAAATATACATTTAAACTAACTGTCGTGTTTCGTGTAATGGATATCACAGCACATTGCCCCAACATGGCGTATAACCAGATATACAAATACTTTACACGAGGTTAGGATCGTGCGAACCTTGTTGCCATACTAACACTGCCAGCACAACTTATTTATTAAACAACACGATAGAATAGTGCAAGGGGTAGAGTTTAGCCCCAGAAGGAGGTTTGACTAGTGATGAAATTCAATGTATGGAGAGGCGCAACAAAATCTCAGTCACAAAATTAATACTGGATATGGAAATAGACTGAGTAACTGAAAAAGTATATAAACTATTGAATTTCTAACTATACATTCACTACTCTACCACCATCACTACTACCACTGCCACTACTACCACTACTACTACCACTACTACTACCACCACTGCTGCTGCCACTGCTACTAGAACCACTATATACTATCACCTTCAATCCACAGAAAATATGAAATTTACATCAGTCGGATTATTAACTTTATCGATTATAAGTATCGTTAATGCTACTCCTATCCCAGCAGACACTGATTTAAAAGCTACAAGTTCTCAAGCTGCAGTGGATAAATCTAAACAGACCCATTATCCACCATCTCCTATCCATAAAAGAAATACTGGCTATTCTGTTGATAAGATTGTTCCAAGAGACGATCACCATGGAAGTAATTATAAGTAATGATTTATGATAACGAATAAACGATTAACGATATACCGAATGTAGAATAAATGCCTTGACTGACGTCTCAAGTATCATGAACTCAATCTTGATAAACCTCTACACCAGGGGGTGTTCCATGCAAGGAATGCAGTAAATACAGTAGATCTTTGTGTATCGTTACCTACTTGAGTATCCAGCACCTTCACTCAGATACTTCTATTTAGAGTAATGAGTGCTGCTAGATGCTTCTGGACCGGTTAGAGCTGACTACTTATTTGAGTCACTTGACTACTGAGTTAATACTTGACTACTGATTTAACTTCACTACTGACTACTTGGCTCCTTATTAGAGACTACTGAATACTCATTAGAGTAACTTGACCACTGAATACTTATTAGAGTAACTTGACTACTGAATACTTATTAGAGTAACTTGACTACTGAATACTTATTAGAGTAACTTGACTACTGAATCATTGTGCTGATTGAGACATAGAAACTTGGGACACATGTGAGCAGACTCCTTCCTTGGGTAAAGTTGCTAATTCAGTACTAATTTGAGTATGAATCATTCTCTTTAGGCTTTACAGCAGGGTGCCTACTCACAATAATATCTACTTACAGTATTCTATTTACTGCTCTACTACTCTACTGGGTATATAGTGACTAGGACTCAGACCAGGACTTAAAGTGCTACTTTGAGTAGTATTTGAGTACTGCTTGGAGTAGTATTTGAGTACTGCTTGGAGTAGTATTTGAGTGCTTAGAGTTCAACTTTAAGTACAACTTAGAGTACTACTTAGAGTAAAAACACTTCTTAGACTGCTTGTGTATTAACTTACTTATACCATAGCTTACTAGTGCAGTTCATGTTTCAGCGGATCATACGATGCTTCCAACCGTGATATCCATCGGATACGGTGTAGGGATGCACGGGCTCTTACATTCTGATGATATTTAGTTTGCATTTACATCTACTTGACGATAGCTTGAGATGTTGGCCTATGGCCCTCACATCGACCTTACGTGGCCTTCACATCACCCATTCCATGGGCTTGAGCATTCTGACGGGCCATGTAGGTATTTAATTAGTGTAGTCAGTTATTAAATATGGCAATGAATGACGAAGAGTGAGCATTGATAGTGGCAAAAAGATATTTTGCTGTTATCAAAAAACTCAGCTTCTTCTTCTTCTTCTTCTTCTTCTTTACCAATGAAAGTAACTATTAGATTATCAACTGAAGTTTCATATTCAGTAACTATTCCTCATAATTCAAGCGTTGAAGATTTAAGAAATTCAGCCAAAGTTGCCTGTCCTTCATTTACTTCTCTACCTCCGGATTTTAAATTGATTACAAATGGTGTTAAATTATCACCTTATCAAAAGCTGTTAAAAGATTTTGGTTTATTAGAAGATACTGAGAATACCGTTATTTTAATGAGTAATGGATCAGATACCCCAACTCAGTTATCTCCAACTTCAACTAGTGACGAAATATTAACTAGTAAAGAAGTTCCCAAAAAAAAGAAAAAGACAAATAAATGTCATTTCAAGTCATGTAATTCGCCATCGTTGAGAATGGTTGGTGATTGCTCACATTGTCAAGGTAAATTCTGTGCCAAACATCGTTTATTAGAAGATCATTTATGTAATGGATTACAATATTGTAAAAATAATGCTCATGAACGTAATGCAATGAAATTACAATCTGAATCAACCATTACAGGTAAAGTTTAAAACTAATAGACCTAATGATTTCACTTCTCCTTTATCAAAATTTTATTAATTATTTAATAAATTTTCTAAGATATCTTCATATTTCCCATTAGTGGCATTATTTGCTTTTTGCAAAATTTTTTCCGCTTCTTGATAATTCTCTTCTTGTTCTTTACTATCAATTTCATATAAATTACCTAAACTTATTAAGGCTTCTGCAATATTAACCCAACTATCGGGTTCTTTTGAATCGTGGGCTTTTCTTAAATATTCAATAGCTAATTTAATTAATTCTTGACTTTTTAATTGACTTGATTTTTCATCCATTCCTTCAATTTCTTGTAATTCGTTATCTTCATCATATTTAATTGTAGTATATATATTCATTGGTAATTCAGCTTCTAATAAATATGATTGGCCAATTCTACCACAAATATCAATTACTAATTTTTCATCGGTTTCTTTTGGTAAATTTTGATAGAAAATTAATATATGATCTCTCCACCATTGATTATATTTATCACTTTGTCTAATCTTATTTAATGGATGTTTTTCATTTAATGTATTAGAAACCATTTCGGCTTCGCCATCTTCTTCGTCACTTTCTTCTCCTTCCATAATTTCTTTACCAAAATTATCAATCATGTCTAATAAATCATCAAGTGCTTGTAATATTTCCAGATTTTCTCTATTAAAATATTCAAATTGTTTCTTGTCAATAGCTTGCTTTTCAGCTCCTTCATATATTTCAAGCGCTTCATCTAATAATTTTGAAACATTGTTTTCTTTTGTTAATTTACTATCATTAGTTAATTGACTAATAATTAATAAAGGAATTCTATCAATTAATATCTTACTTTTGGCAAATAATAAACTGATGGATTCTGCATATTTTTCTAATCCAAGTTCAATTCTTTCTAATGATGCTTCAAAAAATTGTTTGACTTGTTCCTTATCTTCAGTTTTGTATATTGATAAACTTGATAATGCTTTTGCGTATATTGAATGAAATTCATCGTTCAACTTTCCTTCAGTATCATTTCTTAACATTCGGTCACATTCGTGTATTATCCCATTCACAACCAACTCGTTCTCCTTGGAGCTTTCCTCGTATGTCTTCCATAACGCTTTCAATTGTCCAAAATCATCATTTGCATCAATTTCTTCATTCAATTCAACAGTAAGCTCATTAGATGCTTCCTTGGGTTCTGCGGCTTCTTCGACTTTTTGCTTCTTGGCTTTTTCTTTGGCTGCCTTCCCTAACCCTAAGTGTCTTTTGGCCATCTTGCTAATGTCTTGTATGAAATAAAAAGGAGAACTGAAAATGTTGAAAATTATTGAAATTTTGAAAAATCGTATAAAAAACGGCCCATCGATGCCATCAGACCATCGCATAGATAGAGATCCGTACATCAAATTAAACCTCCGTACACCTGTGATTTCTTATCTCACGTGACTTGAGCTAATCAACGAGATGAATAAAAAAAATCATTATATATATTAGATTTCATTTGCAATCATTTATATCTTTCCAGATACGCTTCCATAGAGGAGGAAAAATGACGATATTAGCTGCGATGAATTGTGGAGGAGAAACTCACCTTATAATAACCAATGGATCCACCTATAGCTCGAGCATAACCAATCTACGCCTTAATTCAATCATTGAATCCGGGGCAACTCCTATAATATTAATAAATGGTTCAACAACTTATGAAATCAAGACTTTTTCACCAATAATACAGGATTTAATAAATGACGGCAAGATCAAGGTTGTTTGTGATCAGTATTCCAGGGATGACTTAATAACCAGAGGAAGATCCGAAGTTGAAAATATCGTGGATAAGGTATTTATAATATTGCCAATAGCTGAAGATGATTTGAAATTTGAAGTTTCAACGCAATGTCGTAAATTAAGAATTCCAATTAATGTTTCAGATAGCCCGGAATTATGTACTTTCACTTTACTTTCTAGTTATCAAGATGGTGACTTTAAATTCGGTGTTACTACTCTGGGTAAAGGTTGTAAATTAGCTTCCAGAATCAAAAGAGAACTAATTGGACAGTTACCAAGTAATATTGGTGAAGTTTGTAATAAAATAGGTGAGCTTCGTACAAAAATTCAAAATGAAGACAATATCAGCCTTGAAAATCATACAGTTGGGGATAATGATGATGATGCTATCAATACCAATAAATTTAATTCTTTGGTTGAGGAATTCAATATGTCCAAAGAACAGAAAAAATTGCAAAGATCAAGATGGTTATCCCAGATTGTCGAGTACTTCCCATTATCAAAATTAGCTGATATATCAATTGAAGATTTAACTGAGGCTTATAAACATAATAAAATTGAAATTGCTAATAAAGACTTGAATGAAGAGAAACCCGCAACTAAAAAGACCAAACTAAATAAAAAGGGTACCATCTCTTTAATTGGTTCAGGGCCTGGCTCGGTCTCTTTATTAACTCTTGGTGCTTTACAAGAAATATACTCTGCGGACTTGATTTTGGCTGATAAATTAGTCCCTCAACAAGTTCTTGATTTAATCCCTCAAAAATCAACTAAACTTTTCATTGCTAGAAAATTCCCGGGGAATGCAGAAAAGGCGCAAGAAGAGTTACTTTCAATTGGTTTAGAAAGCTTATTGAACGGTGAAAAAGTTGTTCGTTTAAAACAAGGTGACCCTTACATTTTCGGTAGGGGTGGTGAAGAATTCAATTTTTTCATGAACCATGGTTTTAAACCGATCGTCTTACCAGGTATAACTTCTGCACTTTCCGCTCCTGTATTATCAAATATCCCAGTGACTCACCGTGATGTTGCCGATCAAGTTTTAATCTGTACCGGTACTGGACGCCGTGGGGTATTACCAAACTTACCAGATTTTGTTAAATCAAGAACCACAGTATTCTTGATGGCTTTACATCGTATAGTTGACTTAATTCCAAAGTTAATTGATGACAAAAACTGGGACCCCAACTTGCCTGTGGCCATCATCGAGAGAAGCTCCTGTCCCGATCAAAGAGTGATCAGAACTACATTATCAAAGACTGCTCAAGCAGTGGAAGCATGTGGCTCAAGACCTCCTGGTTTATTGGTCACTGGATACTCCTGTGAAGTCATCTTTAAAGAGCAAGACCAGTTAAAAGAAAAAGGCTGGATCATCGAAGAAGGTTATGATTATACTAATGATAATTTGAATCAATTCATTTCTTTAGCCTCGACCTCAATTAAAAAGGATACCAACTTTATACAACCTTCGGTGGATGGTGCTGCTGCCACCCCACCTCCAGACACTTTCATAACCTAACCCTTCAATTCTTCTTATTTATTCTATTGTATATATCCATTCAAAATAAATACTTCAATTTGGCTGCAATTTTAAACCAAAAAAACGTAAAGCGGAATTCATCACGTGCCGAAAAAGCGACTCTTTGCAAAACGGGCAATAACCAGACCCGAAACGCGAGGCCGCACGGAATCAAATGCCTAAGGAAAAATGTTCTTTATAACTAAATTTGAAAGTAGTATAAAGTCTAATCAAAAGAATTAAGAATTATAATTATAGAATGATCTCAATTAATCGTAGATTGATTATTGGAACCTTTCCAAGATGTTTGTCCCAATGCAGGAATTCCTTATTTCATAGTTACACTAGAAGAAGTGGTACCCGAAGATTAAGTACCAATGGTATTAAGAATGAAGTTGCTTTTGTATTTGATATTGATGGAGTATTGCTAAGAGGTAAGAAGGCAATTCCAAGCGCTAAACCAGCATTAGAATTATTGAACACTAATAAGATTCCATATATCTTGTTAACTAACGGAGGAGGAGTTAGTGAAAAATCTAGAGTTGAGTTTATTTCTAAAGAGTTGAATATTCCAATATCCCCATCACAAATTGTACAAAGTCATACCCCAATGAAAGCATTGGCTCAAAACAACTTGTATAATCGAGTGATGGTTGTTGGTGGGCCCGAAGATAAGGCAAGATATGTTGCATTAGAATACGGGTTTAAAGAAGTTATTACACCAGGAGATATAATTCGCCAACAACCGTCAATTTCTCCACATCATAGATATACAAAAGAACAAATTGAAAATTTTACAAAACCAGATATAGATTTAACCAAACCAATTGAAGCCGTTTTAATATTTAATGATCCAAGAGATGCAGGCACCGATGTACAAATAGTTTGTGATATTCTTAATTCGGTTGAAGGATTAATTGGTACTAAAAGGCCATTTGATGACGGCAAAGATCGTCAGAAACCATCTATTCCAATCATATTCAGTAATAATGATTTTGTATGGGCCAATGATTATCCATTACCTAGATTTGGACAGGGAGCCTTTAGAATCACAGTTGAAGCATTATATTCAGAAATGAATCAATTAAAGCACAATGAAAAATTAGAATCCACTATAATGGGTAAGCCATTCAAGATTCAATATGATTTTGCCCATTCAGTTTTGATTAATTGGAGAAATAAATTGATTGCAAATGATGTAAATGATGCTAATGATTTGACTTTGCCAAACTTGAATGAAACTCCAACCAATTCTCCTTTCAAGAAAATTTATATGGTTGGTGATAACCCAGCCTCTGACATTCAAGGAGCTAATCAGAATGGTTGGGAATCAATCTTATTAAGAACTGGAGTCTTTAAAGATGATGACTGGAACCATATAGTAGCTAGACCAACCGCAGGTGTTTTTGACAACGTTTATGATTCTGTTAAGGAAATTTTACTGAAAAATGGGTATAACTAATTAACCAATACAAACTACTAGGCTTGCTGACAAGCTCATAAAGCCTGGGACTTGCTCTTATCCTGGTTTTTAATCTTTTACGATTTTTTTTTTTTTTGTCAATTGCCTAATACGTCCTTCCAAAGGGTAAATGCGCTTTTATTATTAGCCCTATTACTGAATTATCATTATATTGTCTTCGCCTGTGTGCCTTTGAATACGAAACAACAACCAAACGGCAACGATTCAGCAAAGTTGTTAAAAATTGATTGTCGTTCGGGATGAATTTTTGGGTCTGTTATTGAATCACAAAGATTTTACACTTCCTTACAGCTTAATATCAGGTCATAGAAGACTGGTCAATATGTTCCATACAGTAATTATAACACAAATAATTAATGCTTACTGAAATCAATAAATGGCTGTTTACACATTTGCTTTTTGTCTTTTTTTTTTCTTTTTATTTATTATGTCATGTAATAGGATTTAACTTCATCAATTCAGGCCGATCGGCAGTAGAAAGAATAGCAAGTATTCCCAGTTAATCCACCAGAGGTCGCCCTGAAACCTTTTATTTTACTGCCTTGATAAGCATTTCGAACTAAAATGATGACCTTTCACCAATCGAAGTTTCAAAATTGAATTTACCCAACTCATCTACTCGTGGAACCTTGCAGATGAGATTATATCGGTAAATAGATAGATACATCTGGTGCTTAACCAGATTGATTAAGATAATATTTCTTTATTGTGTGTGGTACGAATACTCCACCAACTTGACTTTGGATTTTCAATTAGGTAATTCCATCTTTTTTCTTCTTTCTTACACAAATATTAATAAAGTATAGAAGTTGTTTGAGTTAGTCCATTGGGAAAACCCTCTTCCTGTGGATTTCTCTTCTAGGTTATGTTCTAGAAAAGAATTGTGTACAGGATCAGGGAACATGCATTTTTTTAGAATGCCGCGTGCATGCGCATTTCCTTAGCTTTTGTGCAGATGGAGAGTTAATTCCTGACACAAACAAAAGATCGAGATAAAAAATAAAGGTGAGAAAACAAATAATACAAAAAAAAAACAAAAAAATAAAAACGGTGATTGAATTTTGATTGTTAGTTCAGCGCCGCCGTTTTCTGTGGATGTTTGGATGTTGTTTTGAGTCTCGCAAATTGATATCCGGCAGTCGACGTATGTTGCATCCTCAAAGAGTATGTACCATAGGAGCAATGTAACATAATTAGTGGACCTAGATTATCAAGTAATACATACTCCAGAGAAGTGTTAGCGGAGGTTCCATCACAGTAGTCTCTTAAAAAAACCGGAGCGACTTGGTAAGGTTGTACAAAGTATACAATCAAATAGATGCAAAAAAAAAATAAAAAATAAAAAATGAAAAGACAAAGTCAAGTTATTATAAGATTCAAGATTATTTAATTAAGATGAAATAGTCAATTGGAAGTGGTTTCGTTATCAATAGAAAAATTCATCTACTATTGATCGGTGTTGTGGCATGGTACTCGACTAAGTGCGATTTTGTTTTGTACCAATAATAGACAAACAACAACAGTCAGAGATAGCATTGTTCACCGTTAATCGATTCCGAGAAAAGCATCTGGTTACAAATCAAGATGTAACATTCATAAGATATCACTAAATTTCTCACAATCATTCAAGAGAGACAAAGAAAGAAATTGTCGATTAATATCGTCAAGTGTACTTGAGTATGATTCGTGTCTCCCATTACTGCAGGGTGGTGGATCAGGGTGGGTGAGGGTGGTGGATCAGGGTGGGTGAGGGTGGGTGAGGGTATTGTAGTCTGATTTTGACGTAAGCTAAAATTTCAAATCGCTTATTCAGGACAAGGATACTTCAACCATGGACAATAATAAGATACACAAATAAAAACTTATTTTAGATCCGTTTTCTGTTCCTTGTTTGATTGAGGACTCATTGGTCATGACCACCAATAGCATTAGTGGGCCAATGATGATAGGAAAATGTCGCCAACCAATAATATTTTTTTTATCCTTTTTTGTTTCTTTTCATGGCTTCATGCGTCCGGCAAGGTGATTATTTGAAAAGTGGAATGCTTAGTTAAAAGAGGGGATGCCGGATATTCAGTGGAAAATAGAATTGTAATTGGGAGATTAAAGTAGGGTTCGAGATTCTTTTTTTTTGTCTGTTTATGCAACAGCTAAGATTGAATAGATTTGGATTAATAAACAAAGATTGTTCTTTTCTACAATTTGTATGTGCTTAATAATTGTCTTGGTTACGTTACTAGCAATGTCAATTATTTGCAACAATAATAATACGGATCGTTTAAACTATAAGAAACTGGATTGTTATTGGTTGTGGTGGATTCATTGTTTTACAGGAGTCAACATGTTCTCCTCTAAAAGAAGGCTTGCAGTTAGCTTTATTTGCTATTTGCTTTTTGTCTTGTTTTCTTAAACTAGCCAAATCTCTATGAATACTTTAAAATAATAAAAAAATGTCTAGTCAGCGATAAAAACATCGAGGGAAATATATAACGAAACAGAAGGCAGGTTAGCACATAAGGCGGTCAGCGATATTTTGAAGAGAGGAAAATAAAGGCTTGTATCAAGATTGAATAATTTAAAATAAGAAAATCTACAATGTAATAAAAGATTGATGAGTTAAAATTAGTATTAAAATGAAAATTAAAATTATTAGGCAAAAGTTTATATAATTTTATTATTAGAGAATTGAAAAATAGGAACGTAGACAGCATTATCATGTAATTTTCATTCACCAACCCTTACTTTTTTAATTATGAGATAAAGGAATGCTAGAGTAACCTGGATTTATAATTGGAGGAGGTAACATATGAGGTTGAGGAGGTAACATATGGGGTTGATGACCCATTATTGGATTAGATTGGTATTGAGGACGACTCAAATGATTATCATCCAACATTTGTTTTTTGATTGATATTCTACGACCATTTTTACCTTTACAGACTTTATTATTCAAGACTTCTTCAGCAGCAAAAGCAGCACCTTTTCTTTTAACTAATTTAGCATGAAATAAACCACAAGCATTACACAAGGTACGAACACCGTTTGGACCCCTTCTCCATTCTGGAGTTTCGGTAGTACCACATCTATGACATTTATTGGTTGGTTTATTAATCACTTCCGGTAAATAAGCAGCAGCAGACCCGTTAGAAGCATTAGCAGTAGCAGGAACACCTTGAAATGACATGGCACGAGGTTGAGGGGGAGCATGTTGATAGTAATAAGCAGGAGTATAATAGGTTGGAGATTGTCGATTAGAATGCATTGGAGAATTATTAGCTGGGGGAGCCAATTGAATTGGAGATTGATAATAAAAAGGTGGCTGTTGAGTTGGAGGTTGCTGATGATGTGCAGCTTGTGGATGTGGTTGTGGTTGTGGATTTGGTTGATGTGGAGGCGTACTTTGATTAGATTGTTCATAAGGTAAGGTAGGAGAAGGTAATTTTTGAACGTTTGCAGATGTAGATGCATTAGTTAACATATAATCATTAGATAATGGTTTAATTGAATACTTGAAATTATATTCATTCGGAGAACCAACAGAAGAATAACCATTTGGAGATGTTGTTGATTTTGGAGAATTTGATATATTTTTATTGCTGGTTAATTCACTAATAGAAGGCAATCTTATCTTATTAGAAGTATTCGATGAAATAGAATTAACCTTGGAAATGGAAGGAATACTAGTAAAAGTAGCAGCAGACATGTTTAACCAAAATTATATATCTGCAAAAAACCAATAAATAAAATAAATAATGAGTAATAAATAAACGATGATTGTTAAAAAAAAATTTATGAAAAAGGTTTTGACGTAGGAAATCGGGGGGTTTATATAACTTTCTTTTATTGAGTATAAAAAAAGATATCACCAAAGTTTAACGAGCTAATGATAGTTAACTGTACATTAACGCCAAAGGCCCAATCGAGAAAAAAGAAAAGAAGGGGACATTTAATGATAATCAATTTATAATTATTCAATAGCTTTAACCGGTTAAGAAAATTATAATAGATACAAAAAAAAAAAAATAAATTAAAATAAAATAAATTAAAGTACAAAACATAAAATTAGCCGGATGCACACAAATCTACAAATACAGGACCCTCCAAACATAACAGGAATGAATCAAAAATAGCGACTCTTCTATTATGCACTAGAAGACACTTAAATTCACTCAAAAACACTGGAAAACACTCAAAAACTTAGAGAGCATTAAAAAAACATATACTGTTTCACTTCATGCAGATGCGCGTATTACCAGTGCATCGCAGGGTATTGTTTCAAGCCAAACGTAGATGCATGCACTAGGCGGACATACTTACACTAACATAAGAAACTAACTAATAAGAAGAAGCAGTCTAGACAACTTTATTGATTACAAAAAATTTTGCGCTTTTCAATCAAATAAACGTAAAAAAAAAAAAATAAAATAAAAAATAATTCTATCGAATAATATCTGCTGATAAGTACAGATTGATAATAATATTATCTTCCTTTATTACCATCTGCCTCGGTCACAAAGGCATCACCCCTTCGACCTTGATGATCTGGGCCAATAGTAAAGCAGCGTAGATGATAGCAAGGATGAAGCTAATTTTGGAAGCATGCTGAGGTACGGATACTTATCTCGAGATTGAATCCCGACCCGTACATCTTGCTCCTTTATTTATTTTTTATTTTTTTTTTCTACGGCCGACCCCCCTCCTTTTTTCCGGGGAAATAGAGAAGATTGTGGGGGAAGTTAAAGACTTGATTCCACTACTTTCATTTAGTCTTCCGACAACACATGGTTTACTGTGGCTTCACTTTACATAGTGAGGGAATTTGATTGCTCGAGGATTTCACATGGTGATATTCTCTAAGGTTGTTGCTGATATATAGAATGATCTGAATGATGCGCTTTTAGTGAAGCTGGTTATTCCGGATAGTCATCCTGGCTTGAAGTAGAAGCCTTTTCTGATCCAATCATTTGATCCTTCTTCTTATCTACATAACATTGCAGTTCTGTCATAACGTAGGTTGACTAGTTTTATCGTAAGCAAGGTAAACGTTATGATACACTAGTAAGTCCGAGCATAAATATCCGATGGTGAATATCCGGGCTAGAATGTCCGATAATAAGTCCGAGGACTCTGGTCCGTGGCCAAAATCCGTCGAGGTATTTTGCAACTCATCACGACTCAATTAGCGTTGATTTACGTTCACCTAAAAGAGCAAAGAAAGCGAACAATCAAGAACCCAGCATCGGAAAACCTCTGAACCACTGCGAACTATTGCAACTACAATAGAATTGAGGATTTGATTAAGTGAAATGGGGATGATCAGAGTAAACTTTATTGTTGAGAAACCATTACGAAGACGTATTGAACCGTTTCATCGGGAGTGTATATTATATCATTAGAGAATATGTATAGAATCTGTCCTGGCAAAAGATGTAATGTCATTTTGCGGCTAGGCGATTTGTCATTACGAGGATAAGAGATGTATAAGAGATGAGTGTAAGAGATGTGATTCCGAATTACCTAAGCTTCCAGCAGCCTCCCCCACTAAGTTTCAAATTGATTTTTTGTCAATTATACCTTTAGATTGACTTTGAAAACTACATCATTTCCCAGACAGGTCAAGTATAAGCGAGAACTGTCTTGTGGGTGATGACTTGCATTGCTGCACGAGTTGCGCGTGTTAATAGCTCATGCAAAGAAGCCTCTTCTCCCCCCAGTCTTTTACCGCCGAAACACGATTTTGGCTTGCTCTGGACGTTAATACCGGGGAAAAGGCCGTTTTGGGTAGGTGGTTCTGGGAGCGGGGCGTCTTAACCCGGGCTTAATCTGGGACCGGCTAGGACTATCCGCCAACGTCCGGGCCAATCCGACATCTCTCTTTACGTTTTTGGTTGTACATTTTGCTCTTTGATAGATTCTCGAAAATCGAAACTGCAAAGATAAAAGAAACGAAAAGTTGTTATTACGTGAGCGATGTCAGATACAGTTCTAGCCAGACCAGACCCTACTTGACAAAACTCAAGCTGCAAGCCGCGTCCTCAACAGATTTACCTTGGAATGAGTGGAAATATCTAATTGATGTAGGACAAGCAATCAAGGCGATTGGGAGTTGAGCGTAGTGTTTTCTTCAAGGTTTCCAGGCTTTTTCTATTGCAGGTATACTTTGCTATTTTCTTTATTTTGTAAATTCTTTTATTATAAGACTCGAAAAAAACTCTTGATTCCCCGATATTATTAAAAGCTACAATGAAAAACACATATTTTGAGTTTTGTTCGATACTCTTGGAAGCCGTACTTGAAAGTTTATTACCGGGCATTAAAAACGTTCAGCAAATAAACACTAGAGTGAGTTTTACGAGTTCGAAAATGTGCCCACTTTTAGCAGATAAAAATAGAAAAGAATCGTTACTGCAGGAAAGAGTAAAAAATTTACAAAACGCAATATTCCCTTTTGGTAAGTCGGCAATGAAGGCCAACCATACTGACCGACATCCGTGTGGTTTAAGCCTAATAATTTTTTTTTTTATTTTTTCTCCTTTCAATTTTTTATTTTATGATTATTTCATTTGCTACTGAACCGACTTGGAACACCAAAACGCATATGAATCTGAGATCATTACTGAAGCTTTGGCAACATCCTTGTATCCGCTTATCAAAGTGGGCATCACTTTAACATATATGGAAAAAAAAAAAAAAGCTTTAACTTTGCTAGAAAATTAATATGTTCGTATGGGTATTCGAATTTCAAGTTGAGTGTTGCCTCTATCTGTGTCATCCTAGATTCTCTGAGATTTTCATAAAGGTAACGTTACATTACAGAATCGAGGAAGAAGAGAAGATCAAAAAAAACATCTGTACCTCAAATTTAATCTCATGAACTAAAAACTCAATTTTCAACAGGATCTGATATTTGACACCTGAATCAAATGGTTAAAATTTGAAGGATTCTTTTACATCATGTAAAGAAGATTCCATTTAGATAATTCCAACAATCAATTCCGCTTTTCGATGCCAGATTTCCGGATTTACTATGTTCAGTCTAAGTTACACCTTCTTCGGCTTTCGGGTCACAGCTTTACCCAAAGTGCTGCTTGGAATCCCCATATGAGATAATAGCTTGATATGCTAGATGATAACATAACAATGTAGATCTCGGATAACCAGAGGCTTTCTGATTAATGGTTTTGCTATTTGCGGTTGTTAACAGCCATTTGCCGTCATTTGCAGTCATTTCCACCTAACCTCATATAGTCGCAATGACAATCATAAGAATTAGCATAGGCCGATAAAGGGTATTCGTAACCTTGAAATCTGGTGATTTCTATAATTCAGCTTCATATTTGGTCTTTCTATTATGATATCACATCTTGTCTGGTCAACTACAGCCAGATGCTAACTTTGTCAGTTATAATTCCATAATAAATAACTCCAAAAGCATCTTCCGCAATTGCGCAAGGTACCAACTAAAGGCATCTGCGTGGATGATGTTTTATTGTATTCGGATAACTTTAGTTCCCAATGTAGCCTTAAGAAGGAAGCAATCCTTTACAAGTATTTCCTTTAACCATCGAAAGCTCTTTCCTATTGGATTTCGCTTATCCGTTTAAGGAAAGGCGAGTGCCGGAGGCGCAAAAGCTTTATGCGAATTCGAAACGCGAAACCCGCGGACGCAAAAAAAAAAAGACAAACCTAAACTACTTAAAAAAAGGAAGAAAGAAGATTGCATCACCTACTTCTCGGGATTCATTTTGGAAAGGAGATTTGGTCTGGGAAATAAAAGGATCCATATTTGCAATGCAATTGAAGAAATTTTCCGTCAAGAAAGTCTAAGTCTGTGTGTTTTTTTTTTTTCGCCTTTTTGCTTTTTCGTTTTATGACAGTTCGTGAAGTATATCCTGAAGAGAAGATCTCTTCTTCTTCCCTTTTACATAGAAGTTTGAATGATTCTCCGCATTTGGTCGAGAAGGCCATTGGATCTTATCTATACTTACAGAATGGGACCAAGATCCTCGACTCTTGTGGTGGTGCTGCCGTTATATCGGTTGGGCATCTGAACCAAACGGTGATAGACCGAATGGCCGACCAATTGAGGTGTTTAACCTACGTTCATACGCTCGAATATACTAGCTCACCATCGGAAATATTAGCAGAAAAGCTTTTGGAAAACTATCATGATCAGATTGGTAAAGTTTTTTTCGCAACCTCTGGTAGTGAAGCTAGTGAAGGTGCTTATAAGTTGGCTATCCAATATTTTTTTGAACGTGGATTGACTACAAAGACCAAATTTATTTCTCGTAATCAGTCTTATCATGGTAATTGCTTAGCTGGATTATCACTTTCGGGCCATAAGGGCAGAAGAGCACCTTATGAACATATTTTAAACTCGGATTTCCATAAAATAAGTGATACTAATGAATATAGAGGTAAATTAAAACATGAGTCAACTGATGATTACGTTAAAAGATTGGTTGATGAATTAGAATCTAAAATCTTGGAAATCGGACCGGAAAACGTTGCTGGGTTCTTTGCGGAAACTATAGTTGGTGCTACCGCTGGTTGTGTTTTACCTCCAAAAAATTATTTTAAAGGTATAAGACAAATTTGTGATAAATATGATGTACTTTTAATTCTTGATGAAGTTATGTGTGGTTCAGGAAGGACAGGAACGTTTTTCGCTTGGGAACAAGAAGATATTGTTCCTGATATAACATGTTCTGGTAAAGCACTTAGCAGTGGATACGCTCCTTTATCGGCTATTTTCATTGGTCATAAAATTATAAAAACTTTAAGTAATGGATCTTCCGCATTTAATAATGGCCATACTTATCAATCATTCCCTCTATCATGTGCTGCTGCAAACGTTGTTCAAGATATCATTTCAGAAAATAACTTATTACAAAATGTTAAAAATCAGGGTAATTATCTAGGTGAATGCCTTTCCAGAAAGCTCCAAAATTTGAAATCTGTTGGTAATATTAGAGGTAGAGGTTTATTTTGGGCAATTGAATTTGTCAAAGATAAATTGTCCAAGGAACCGTTTGATCCTTCCGTGAAATACGGTTATCGGGTTCAAAAAACTGCTTGGAGTAACGGTTTAGCCGTTTATCCTGGATCCGGTACTATTGATGGACACTATGGTGATCATATTTTAATAGCCCCTTCTTTTGACGTATCTGAAGATCTCATTGAAACAATTACTAATATTATTGCTCAGTCTATTCAAGATTGTGAAAATAAGTACCTCCATAGTTAGATTTTTTCTTTGCATTATTTTCTTTCAATTCCTTAAGTGTATTCTAGCCAAATTTATATCCTTCTATTCCTTCTAATTGTAAAAACCTTTGATGCGAAGCTTCCCCGAGGTAAGGTTTGCAGCCATTAATTAATTGCAATTCAAAATACAATGAGCACGCTTATACTACCATATGCCTACTCAATGACAGGATTTATCGATCACTGTTTTTCAGTAATTTGGATATCCGCAGCTTTTCTTACAAGACCGTTGAACAAATCCATCTGAACGAACGTTAGATATATATACAAAAAAACTAATAGACCACGCTATGCGCTCAAACAGGCTACTTCCAGCTTTGTGAAGCAGGTTCTATGAGTAGATTGGATTGGGCATTGGATGTTATTAGCCCTTCAGTGACGTTTGAGTTCGATATCGTATCTTAGAAATACAGTATTCTACGTACCGTAGAATTTCGTTCTCTTATTTTACTAATAGCTTGACTTCTAAAACCAATATGAAATTTCTCAATCCTCCAACAAAGAAAGCACTTTATTTAACGACATTGAGCTATTAGGACTCTTGAATACAATGTGGGAAAGCTGTAGAAATTAACCCCTGTGTTGAAATCGCATATCTGTATTTTGAATTACACCATTTTAAAAACCTTCTTTTCCGATATCATTCACGAATTAGATAAGTAGGATACTTTTGTGAATAGTTCTTACGATTGGTGGTTTAAAAGCAAAGAATTGAAAACTTTTTTGCAATTACCTTAAATTTTGGCCCTTAATATTCTTTCCAACTCGGAAAACCCACATTTTCCAAGAAGATATATTAAGCCGTTCTAGTATAGTGGTTAGTACACTTCGTTGTGGCCGAAGAAACCCAGGTTCGATTCCTGGGAACGGCAATCTTTTTTCCATCCAAATTAATATGGCCATTTGATAATGGCACTAATTTTTTTTTTTTTTTTTGTTTTTTAGTTATTTGAAAATTCTCAAAAACCAATGAAATAAGGTCAATATTAAATTACTACGCTTAAATCAATAGACTAGAATCTATATCTGATTAGCTTATCAACCAATACCGAAATGACTGCTGCTCCTGCTGAAAAATACGAATACCCTCCAATCCGTAAGTTGCTCTAAACAAGAAGATAAATAACAAAGCGAATACTAACCAGATAATTTAGCCTCCCAACAAGAATTAGATGAACATGATGTTCCATTTCTTCATAGAGATCAATGTTCATCTCATTTGATCAACTATTATAAATGTCTTGACAAGGGAACCTCTTTCTGTAACAAGACTAAAGATGAATTTTACAAATGTCAATATCTTTTATTAAAAGAAAGACTTGATAAACATACTTAGTTGAAGACTATTATACTTTTTATCTTATTTGTTTTATTAGATTTTCTTTCATAGCATTTCACCAGTTGAAGATTAGGAATGAAATAACGAATTTGTTCTAGCTCTATAACAGTCATAATGCATTACTATCACAAATGATCTAAACCTTTAGACTAGTTTGATTTTCCATTTTCCATCTCCAACCCGGTTCTTCCCTTTTCTTCTTTCCTCTTACCAAAAGTCAGATTTTTCTACACTTATTCATTTATTTATATATATATATATTTATCAACTTTGTATAATACAAAAATTTTAATTTAACTACTCCGTAGACCGAATTATTCACTTAATTAAGGTGTATGGGCCTTTGTTTGGGGAATTTGCTTACATTGAATTTTTTTTGAGAATTTTCATTGGCCGTAGTTTTAGAAAAAGTCGTTGATTACTTGAGTTCTTCTTGGTAGTATTAATTAAGGTAGAAATAGCATTGATAATGTCAGTTACCAAGTTCCCACCTCTTCGTATGTACCCATGCTGATGTTTCGGCAAGCTTTTCTGTTGAATTTTGATTGAATAAAGAGTACTAACTTTGCTATTATAGTTTCGGAAGATGATTTACAAAAATATAAAGTTCCATTACGTTGGAGAGATAGATGTGCTGCTTACTTTTCTTTATATCATATATGTCTTATAAGACAATCAGCCAATTCATCGGTTGATTGTAAACATGATAAACATTCCTGGGAAGAATGTGAAAATTTGGATTTCATCAGAAGACAACAAGAATTAAAAGAAGTTAAAGAAAAGAGAAGATCTGAATTACAAAACTAAACCTTATAACATTTATTGGTGGGATTATCAATTCAAATGTTGAAAAATACCCATCAGACCATTAATAGAAGATAGACACAAGTCATTTTCATTCATTCACGAGCATTTTTCTTTCTTTCATCTTTATGAACCATGTTCTTTTCATTATGTATTTATTCAATTAATTTAAAACTTCGATAGTCAATCACTGTAAGAAGAACTAATGTCTTCACACATAATATCATTCAAATATAAAAATATATCATACATGTTCATCATGGGTATCATACATATACAGCATACAATCACGAGTATCATACATATACAGCATACAATCACGGGTATCATACACATACAGCATACAATCACGGGTATCATAAATGACACACGCATCACGAGTAAGAATATCTATATCTACAATTGTGAAACCGATGATTTACATATTTAATCCAAGATTAAATACAGTATATCCATTCCTAACGGAATGGTCTAAATCATAAGTACCTGGCTAGTTCAATCTTCCTCCGCTGTCCACACTCTATACCAATAGTGAATATGTTATAAAGCTCTAGCATATTTTCAGAGGCATTATCTATCTAAAGAAGAAAAGACTTAAACAAATTGATTTTTCAGTAGCACTCTGCTCTTTATATACTTTTTTTTTTTATCGGATGCCTTGATTTACTCACAGGCGCTGCGTAATTCTCAGACTTAATTAAAAAAGTCACGGTAACAAAATAAAAGGGCAATTATGTGGAGGTAAACCTGTTGATAAACCAAGGTTACTTTGATAATTTAGGATAAGCTTACGAAGTAATCATATTTTAATCGAGAAGAACCAGCAATTGATATTCATTAGTCGCGTGATTGAACACCTTGACTCCAGATAAGACAGATAATGGCACCAAAAAAGCAAGAAGAATTGACCGTTGTATCATCTGAACCGGTAGACTTCGACGATAAGAAAGAGGTAAAGGAAGAGAAGGAGGAGGAAAAGAAGGAGGAGGAAAAGAAGGAGGAAAAAGAGGAAAAGAAGGGAGAAGAGAGTAAAGCAATTAATGACGATAAGGAAGAATTAAAGGAAACACCACCAGCTTTACCACCAAAGCCAACTGAAGAAAAGGTTGATGAAGTTCCAATCAATGATGAAGTTCCGCCACCAGCACCACCTCCAAGGCCATTGTCGCCAGCTTCTCAATTGACAAAGACTTTAAAGGAAGCATTCCCTAATATTGAAGATAAGTTAATTACTGCAGTTATAATTGCATCTCAAGGTAATTTAGATCCTGCTTTTAATGCTTTATTATATATATCCGATCCAAGTTTTAAACCAACTATTGAAGTCAATGCTCAACCAATAAATGAAAAATCCAAGCCTGATTCAACATTAACTGATGATGAATTATTAGCGAGACAATTACAAAAAGAATTTGAAAAAGAAGATCGTAAAAGAAGACAAAAACATCAAGAAAGACAAAGAAGATCAAATCAACAACAACAACAACGTAGATACGATGATGACGATGAAAGCCCAGATGAATTTGATCAAATCAAAGAATCTTTTACTCAAGGTATTGAAGAAGCAAGAAGTACATTAAATGGATGGGTTAGTGGATTTTCTAAAAAATTTCAAGGAGCAAATGATAATGAAAATCAATCAAAACCTCAATTATTTGGAGCTTTAGGTGGATCTTCTTTCAAAAATAATAATCAAAACAATAATCAAAATAGAAATCAAAATAAATTTGATGAAGATCCGGAAATTTTATCAAGTGATTTCCATAATCGTATAAATTTATCAAATAATGATGATTCTGCTCCTTCATTACCAAATCGTAATAAAGAACAAAATGTTACCCGTGGTAATAAATGGCAACCATTGAATTCAGATGTGCCAATTAATTCAGATGCCTTTTTAGTAACTGATAGTGAAGATGAAGATACTGGTGTTTCTAACTATGATACAAAGAATAAGAAATAATTTTTTTTTATACATTATCTTTTTTTTTAACTAATTAAATAAATTAAAACTCGTAAAATTGATTTAAAACTATATAAATGTATGTATGATATTAAACTAAAATGGAAAGAACGGAAAACAAGCAACTATAAAGGAACAAAATATAAAAGAGAACGAAAGAAAAATAAGAAGGAAAAAAAAAAGATAAAAGAAAGAAATCATAATCTGTTAAACTAAAAGGAAATTAAAAATTATTTACCACAAGATTTCCCGGTAGTTTTAGATCCAATACTTCTTCCACCAACACCAGGAGGTGGAGATAATTGATCAGCCCGTTTATTTGTATTACCAAATACATTTAAAGTTTTAAACAAAGTATTTGAATTTGAAGAATTATTTTTTAAATTTTTAATATTTTTAATATTTGAATCATCGAGATTAACATTTTTTAAACCTGAATGATATTTTGACCAATTAATAATTGGACTTTTCAATATTTGATGTTGTTTTGGTAAATTTGTTTCATTATTAATTAACTTCATATAAAAATTAATCAACATTTCTTTTTCATCAATATTAGAATTATTTAATTTGGTTTTGTTTGAAAGATTTGATAATTGAATAATTTCATTTTCAATTTGTAATTTATTATTTTCAAGTAGATTAAGGGAAGATGTAAGTGAGCAATAATCGGGATTTTGATTTAAATCGGATATATTTTGATTTGATATTTTATTTCCATATGATATTTCATTACCACAGATAGAAGTACCGGGAGAAGGAGAAGTTGAAAAGGGAGGAGGAGGATTACAATCATTAGAAGTATTAGTTGTATCATTAGAATTTATCAAGTCATTATCATTAGGAAGGTTTATAATATCATCATCATCATCATCATCATCTTTTGGAGTAAGTAAAGGGGAATTTTCATAATGTTTATTATGAGATAATTCAAAAGAAACTGATTTTGTTCTTTGTCTATGTTTTGGAGGAGAGGAAGAGGTTGAATGATCTGAAGGAGAAGGAGATCGTTGTTGAATTTCAACGTGAGATGATTTTTTATAAGATTGGTAATCTTCTTTTAAATAGATATCTTTAATGACATTAACACTGGCCATTTTTTTATTTGGACGAGGTTCATTTGAATTATATTTACTATTGGTAATGTCATCTAATTCTGAAATTTTACGCTTTGGGTGAATTTTAACTTCAGTTAAACTAGCAGCCATATTGATAATAAACAATTAACGAGAAGAACAAAAAAATACACAAATCAATGAGTATTACTTTTAAAATGAAAACTCAAGTTAATGAGTTTTAATTAGAAATAAGGATTCTGTCTTAACCAAACGGTTGTTCAACGGTTGAAAATGAAAAATTGAGAAGTTTTGTGAAAAAGTGATGGAATATGATGAAAGATGGCTGGGTTTACTACTAGATGATTAATCTGAGTAGTATTAGTCAAGGAATTGGTAATGAACAGAAGAACCAAGTAGTACGATAAAAGAGGAGTGAAAAATGTAAAAAAAAAAAAGTATAATAAACTGAAAAAAAGAAACAATTTAGATGTAGTAAAGGGGGGAGGAGATAAAAAGGGTCAAAACAGCCAAAAAAATGATATGAAACTAAGAAGGAAAATGGAAAATGGAATTTTGGAAGACAAAAGAACAGTAACAATAACAAAATACAAATAGGGTGACCTTAACCAAAATAAACAGAAACAAACAAACCAAAAAAAAAAAAAAAAATAAGGGTGGGAGTCTTAGGTTTAAGATATAGGACA
>NW_017963734.1:881320-927171 GCF_001661395.1 Hyphopichia burtonii NRRL Y-1933 | reverse complement strand
TAGTATTTAGTTAGGGCAAAAACCTCCGTACATCTAGTATTTAGATTTATCGCTAGTAACCGTTTTTGTATAAATACTTTTACTACTTAATAATCTAGTAGGTATGATAAATAGTATACTTTCAATCTTAACAACAATAAATAAAGGATAATATAAATACCTAAATATAAGTAAAGATATATTCTAATAAGATAATAATTAAATTGACTATAAGTTTCGATATGTATATATGTAGAAGAAATAAGAGGTTCCAGTAAAACAGTATACTAATAATAATAATACTACTACTAAGTCTAGTGTAGTCTATTAACCGAATAGAAAGAGACTAGGTGTGCTAACACCAGGCACATTGGTTAGGGTAAAACCATCCGTACATCTGGTATCGGCTGGTCATTCGACATTTTTCATATGATTGCAGCTTAATACGAGTTCATCACAATTTAATGAAGAAAATATTTGAGATAAGCCAAAAAGTATGTAAGAATACCTGAAATAATGTAAGAATAAGCAAAATAACCTGTCAAAATCGTAAAAATTGAATAATACATGAACAATAAATATGTTCGAGGTGACAATGTGCATATTATTTCAACAAACAACCAATAGTTGTCAAAAATAGCCTTTTGCGGTAAGCCTATAACTTTTTTGGCTAAAAATATTCTTTGGAGCCCTTTTAAACTCCTATTAAGTGCCATTCAAGAATTAACCATTTGAAATCGACTATATAAAGCACCATTGACTGCCCAAGGACAACTACCTTAAGTTTTCAAATATGTTTTTTTTAATTATTCTACTTACGTGTTACTTCGGTAATGCTCTCTCGCTGAATATTCTTTATCAATACGACGGAGTGGGCGCAAAATACAGCGAGGGGCTCGCAAATGTTAATATTTCCAGCTTATGTGCTTTAGAATATTTAGGAATGGTTTGGCAAACAAGCGCTGATGATGTTTGGTTATCGATTGGGAATTATTCTGTTGTCAAATACAGACATCCAAGTTTATTGGAATTACCTCCTTGGTTCCAAGACACCCCATTGCCCAAGATTGGAGATCCAGAGACGCTAGATTCGTTGCTTTTGTCTTTAGAAGAATACGATCCGGATACTGATTATTGCGCTTTAATTCAGCAACTGAGATCTGATACCATACAAGCTATGGAAGAATTCGGACCGGTCGAGTTTTTGATGGTTAATAATTCGTTTGTGAAGGATGACAAGGTAGATGATTCATGAGTAAAGAGGGCACAGTGTAAATGGCCATAGATGTACTGGTGCTCGCAACTAAGAAGAGGGCCATTGTGTTTTCTTTGCCTTGGAGGTATGAAATGTGCTGGGAAGGGTACTCAGGAAGGCTACTCAGGAAGGCTGGGGCCCAGGACCACATCCTAATGTCAAAGAATCGTAGGTTTTTGGAGGTGTTTGCCCTAACTAAATATCATGGCACGATTGAAGACTTCAATGAGTCGCACTTTTGTATTTATGATTAGGCGTACGCGAACCACAACTTAGTGGTTGCAATCCCAAACAGTGTAGATATAAATTACTTGTTTTCATTCACTTCACTTCTACACCTAATTAACTAACTTAACTTTGATATAATCTTTTATCTTCACTATATATTGAATATTATTAATTATTCAAAACTATAATCAGTGAAGTCACATACTTAACCAATAGGAAATTGTCACTAAGTATTAAAGTCATAAGGAAACTGGCTTTCTCACTACCAATTTATATCCTACACGTACTTACCAATAATAAGTATTTAGTTAGGGCCAAAAACCTCCGCTAAAACCTCCGTGGTGAGTCGCTCGAAAACGACATCGACCAAATAAAGGTAAAGAATAAAATGCTCCATAGGAGATAAATCGTATTTGAATTGAATGAGTATAATAATCAAAATAGGTATAGCAAACCTAACGAAAGTTTGTAGCAGAATCATCTAGAATATGAAAACTTTGAAGAGAATCAGAAAAGAAAAGTAAGAATTGTATTTAAATTGTATACATATAGAAAACTTTGATATATTTTTGCAGGGCGCTATTTTTATTCAATTCAAATTTGATACCAATAAACAATGTTGTTCCTGTCAAAAAAAAAACCCAGCCTGTAGTGTTACTTTTTTGTTCCTGCCGTGCGTTTCTAGTGCTGATCTAATTTTTTGCAATTTTTGTCATCGTTTGAAAAAACTCGTAGAAATATTACCGACTTCCATAGCTCGACATAGGCCGTCTATAACGCGGAAAAACATACAAGCACAATTGTTTAGACTTATTTTATTCTTAAAGACAAGTTATATAGAAACCCCAAGTCACTCCCGCATGACTTGCTTACAAAGACCAGAAATCGGTCAAGTTACCACCAGCACCGTTAAAGGCTAGAAGATTTGGAGAATCACCATCAGTGATACCTTGAATGACACCTTTGGTGGCATATTTGATAACTTTGGATTTCAAAGATTTAGAATCAAGTAAACCATTTTCGCCAGTAGCATATTCTGAGTTGATATCTGGGTACAAAGATAAAAAGTAAGATAACAAACCGGCAACATGCGGTGAAGCCATCGAGGTACCAGATGAAAGAGCGGTATCAGACCGAACGTGAGTAGATAAGATATCAACACCAGGAGCAAAGATATCGACACAACGACCCCAGTTGGAGAAATAAGCCCTGTTATCAGCATTATCAGAAGCACCAACAGTGATTGGACCACTAGCTCTAGCTGGGGAGAATTCACAAGCATCAGAATCATCATTACCAGCAGCAACAGCGATATGCAACCCAGCTTCAGAACCAGCGTTAGTAGCCAGATCTAAAGCATCAGTGACACCACCACGCAAAGACATATTAACGGTAGAACCTTTATAGCCCTTTCTTTTAGTTTTAACTTTCTCCTTATGTTCATCAACTACAAACTCAATACCCTTGATAATATCTGAGGTAAAACCAGAACCTAAAGCATTCATCACTGAAACAGCAACCAATTCCACTTTTTTAGCAACACCATAAGTTTTGGATCCAATAATGCCCGCACAATGGGTACCATGGCCGTTGTCATCACTTTTGATATGAGGGAAAGGAACAGCTTCACCCCAAGAAGCACGACCTTCAAATTCAGAGTGTTCAACTTTGATACCGGTATCGAGAACGTAAGCAGTAACCCCTTCACCACCGTCATTATCATATAAATAGTCAGTAGAGGGAGAAAGTTCACGTTGACTCAATCTAGCTAAACCCCAAGTAGCGTCTTTTTGAGTATCAAACTCATCAATTTGCATGATAGCATCACGTTCAATAAACTTCACCAATGGATTTAATTGAATCAACTTAATTAATTCGTCATTAAAATAACCAAAATAACCCCCAAAAGATTCACCAATATTGAAAAACAGGAGTAAAAATGGAGTAGATTCAATATTCATATCGTTATACATATTCTTATGATGAGTACTAATCCATTGCTGGTGTTTTTCAACTTGAGCAGTACTTAAACCATCTTTGAACACAATGATATATCTATTAGGTACTATTCTATCGGCACTAACTTTACTCAAAATTGGAGCCATTTCCTCTTCTTTCAATACACCTTGATCGTATCCTTGCTTTAAAGGTTCAACCTTATGGATTTCTGGATGAGTAAGTAATTGGTCAAAACTTAAGAGAGTTTTCAAGTCAGGGATGACCAATCCCATAACCATACAAACATTAATTAAAACGGTGGCCACAATGATTCTAGCTTGCATTATAAATACTTAATCATAAAAAACGACTATTCAATCTGGTACCCTTTTTGCTTTCATTAAATAGGCCGGGGAGGATGCAGTGGTATCAGAGCATGTGCAGGCAATCTATAAATACCCAAATGAACGTTATCTATCAATTGCGTCATACTGTCTGCATTAACTGCTAGCTGAATGCAAAAGGGTTCCATAGGGCTTGAAGCTAGACCATAGGCCTTTTTTTAACCTCCAGTAGGTCATTCTGGTGGGGATGATGCTCTTGTGACTTTTCAATTTATAGGGGGTGTCACTAAAATATATTGCTCAACCAATGCCCTCTTTGATCATCACCAACAACTAATTCCTTGAGTTTACCAAATATTAATCCTACTTGTAATACAATTTAACCCCTTGGCTCTACTTTATCCCCTCCTCTATCCAATCTGTCTTTTTTTGCTTTTCTCAATGAATACAAATCTCCCAGTTTCGGATAATTTTAGAAACTATTCGAACTGATGTTTTGAGTTAGTGCTCTAATACTTAAGCTTTTCATATTAGAATTGATTTGATCCATTTTGATCATATGTGGTGTTACATTGATGGCCTTGAATGGAGCATCATCAACACGAACATCGTCTTAGACAAAGATTACAAACTAGAGACATACCGTTCTATCACTTAACATGAAAGATACCCATATCTACCGTCTCTTTAAGCTACTCATATTTATTCTCAATTTTGGATTTAGAAAAGGCTGTGTGTGTCACTAGTAAAACTTTCGATACGGATAAGCCTTCTGCGTCGTTAAAGTTTTCGCAACTTTTTGTATGTTTGTTTTGTATACTTGCAGCCTTCTTATATTATCCATGATGAGCCAGATGTGCTTAAGCGTGATTCCACTCTATATCTTTGAGACCTAACAGGATAAACATTTTGAGCTAAAAGATCTGTCGAAAAAGCTAAGTTTTAAAGTCGTTAAAATTCTGGTCATTCTCCAGCCAGAATTACCTTTCAAAATTGGCATCAGCGAACTTATTTGTAGATTAAGAAGTAGCTCATTGATGTTTTGTTGTTTCTAAAGGTAAGCTTATATCACCAAAAACAAAACCAACAGAACGCTTGAAGCAAACCTTATTTACTAAAACGTTTTTGTCGAGATTTACCCAACGGTCCAAGACTAACCCTTTCAAAAGGATTCAACAAGATTGGGAATGCTCATGGAGATTTCTTTTCTTGAGGGCATTAATCAAGTTGACTGAGAAGAGTTTCAAGCGAAAGTACAGTCGTTTATAGCATTTTGTTTCTCAGGTTAGCTTTTTTTAAAAAATGACTACAAAGTTGTTCTGAAGTAACAATTCGAGAATGCTTGCATAAATTGCATGCAAGAATTATTATAAGCAAAATAGAAAGAAACACATAGACCTAACTCAGCCTAGTCCTCGTAAAGTTCCTCTTCAAACAATATGAATAATAACTAAAAAAACTCTCTTATGAAGTACAATTCTGCTAAAAGGTTCAAAATCTCCGGACACCTAGTATCTATTATTGGTAAGTACGCCTAAATATATTTGTTAGTGAGAAAAATCAATTCCTTATTGACTTATACTTAGTGACAATTTCCTATGTGTTCAGTATGCAACCTCACTAGTTACTTTATTGTTTAGAATAATTAGCAATATTCAATATATGCTAAAGATAAAAGATCATATATTAAAGATAAGTTAGTTAGTTAAGTGTAGAAGAGAAGTGAATGAAAACAGGTAATTCATATCTACACTGTTTGGGATTGCAACTACTAAGTTGTAGTTCGCGTGCGCTAACCATATATACAAAAGTGCGACTTATTGAAGTCTTTAGTCGTGCCATGCACATATTTAGTTAGGCAAAAATTCCATTACATTACGCAGAATCGAACTGAATTTGGCCATTAATTATATTTGTTGGAACTAGATTCGTTCATCTCATTCACACCCAAGGAAATAAACTTAGCTATAATAATGCGTGAAACAATTGGTGCCTCACTTCTTTACTTGGTTGAACAAGGGGTGTCCGTGGAGATGGAAAATTATGACGAAATTATTGAATTTTTAATGGATGAGTGCTTAGATTGGGATCAAGATGAAGCTGAGGATTATTTGAACATACAAGATCAACCAGAGAGATTTTTAAAATATTTAAAGCAAAAACAAGCTGAAGCCTTGTCTTCTAATTTAAGTGCTCTTGAAATTTCGAAGGGTGCTCAAGATAAAGCTGAAACCAACTAGGTCACGATAATCAAGATGAACTAATCTGACTTCTTCATATTTCAAAACTTCTTTTCTCTCTTTGTATATAAGTTTTGCTTTGCAATAACCCGGCCACTGTCTTGCTTATTCTCTAGAGCTTTAATATTCTCTTATCTATTGACCTAAACTTCCAATATGCTTGCTTTTGGTTTCGCAGCTAAATCAAAGACTACTTCGCGTGGAACCTTATGCGTGCACACAAATCTCGGGCAAGTGTAGAGATATACGGAGCTTTATAAGTGAGTGTGACCAGTGTTCAAAATAAAGACAGCATTATCACAAAGGAAGACGAAAGTTATTTGTCGTAGGCTTGTTTTGCAAGCGAAGATACCATGGCAATGAGGAGGAATTAATGGGCGAACATAAATAAGCTCTTCTTACTCTTCGCATTATTTGACTACTTATTACTCGCTTCAACTCAAATATGCATCTCATATTAAATAATAAATAGTTCATGGAGTCGTAAAATCGGGAATTTGATTCTCCAGGTTGTTCTGTTATGTTACTATTTTACCTCCGTACATCAATAGAAATGTAACGAAATGAAGCTTGAAACAAGACATCGAATCTGATCACTTCTTTGAATACGTAATTTAACAAGCCAACCTCAACCTTTGTTAGTCCACAAGATTTAGCTGCATTTCTCGGTACTTGAAAAGAAATGACCATAAATTCGGGGAAACCCCAGGTAAAGAAGATTTTTCAGGAACTTTCGATTCTTGATAAATGTCTTCCTCTATTCATAATTTGTTCTATCATTCTAGGTATTCTCCTCTCCGTGTACGTGCCACAGTCAAGAAAAATCTTTCAAGGTGCTAGCGTACTTGATGTTTCCATCCCGGTGGTTATAGGGCTAATCATAATGATGATCCCACCTTTATGTAAAGTTGAATGGGAAACGTTCGGACAATTACAACAATACAAGAAATATCAGAAGTCAATATTAGTTTCATTGGTGCTTAACTGGTTGGTTTGCCCATTTCTTATGTATGGATTGGCATGGTTAACCCTTTTCGATGAGCCGGAGTTCAGAGTCGGTATGATCATGATTGGTATGGCAAGATGTGTCGCTATGGTACTTCTTTGGAACGAAATAGCCGGTGGTGATAATTCATTATGTGCTATCTTGGTAATTATCAATAGTTTATTACAAATTGTCTTGTATGCTCCATACCAGGTCTTATTCTGTTATGTTATGGGAGGTGTTCGTACACAGTCAAATGTAAGCTATGAACTAGTGGCTAGGAACGTGGGATTCTTCCTAGGTATTCCATTAGGATTAGGTTTTTTATTACGGTTTAGTTTCATGTATACCGTGGGTATCAAAAAATTTGAAAAAAACATCTTACCATTTATTTCGCCATGGTCCCTTATTGGTTTATTATATACAATCATTGTCATCTTTATTGAAAAAGGTGATGCTTTTATAAAAGAAATAAGATCGGCATTTAGATGCTTCGTGCCATTGATCATTTATTTTTTAGTGGCTTGGTTCGGTACTTTCTATCTTTACAGATGGTGGTCAACTACTAGCTTTGCATTGAAGCTCAACAACGAAAATGATGACGAAAGTGACGAAGAACTTACTGATTTACTCAAGTGTGGTTGTAAAGAAAAATCAATAAAAAATCCCCAAAAATGGGTTTTCGGTTGTGCTGCAAATTATAAAGAAACCATTACACAGACTTTTACTGCTGCTTCAAATAATTTTGAGTTAAGTTTAGCGGTCGCTATTTCTATTTATGGAACTGACAGTAAACAGGCCATCGCTGCTACTTTTGGCCCATTACTAGAAATCCCCATTTTAATCATTTTGGCTTTTGTAGCTAGACTATTTAGATATAAATACTTGTGGTCAGACGTAGACGAGGATGATATTGAATCTTCTGATGCTTAAGCCAGCTTAAACATATACCCGCTATTAGTAATAGTGATATTGTATAGACGTATAATACATTTTTAATTTATTAGTATTGCTTCCTTCAGGTACCCCCAAGGAGTATTTCGCTTCAGATAAAACGACATCAAGTTTAGATATTCGAAATATTAGTTAATTCAGTATTACAGCAGAAGTACCACCTCAAAGTTCTGCTTAAGGCTTTTCAGTAGGTCTATGGTTAATAGAATGTAATTGGAAAGTGGCATCACAGAAGTTCTATAATGAACTTAGTTGGTTATATTCCAAGTCTGACAATATTGATACTTAGCACATTGCGCATCTTTACATTTCGAATTTTGCAGCTCCGATTAAACTTTTTGCAACAGCTTCAAATGCTTTGAAGACATACCTAGACAAACCTCCAGGAGCTTCGCTTACCTACCTTTGAAGTTTCCGCTGCTCTTTCAAGCTATTTTATAGATTCAACTTTTGTTATGCATTGTTCGTTCTTCATTTTTAAAGAAAGACACCCATTCTACGATTTTAGTGACACTATTCCGAAAATAATGCATTATTTGTAAAGTATTCCGAAACTTTGAACTATTGAAAGCTTTAATATAGCAATTTCTTTCGCAACTGCTATACGTACGAAAACACTACAAGTACTCTAAGTTTTGTGTTTCTAAATATGTTAATTATAGAATTCATGTTAATGGTGAAAAACAGTTCACCATTTGAAGCAGTGCTTTCTTTTTCAGTCTCTGTTAAATCAATAAATTTGGTTACTAGGTTCGATGACCTTTCTATTACCACTGTCGTTAGGACCACTGGTAAGACCAATATCGGTAAAGTTAACTCCAGCAATACTATTGTGGTTAATTTCACCATTCCAACAATATTCCTCGAAGCATTCTTTACATTGGTCCGATTGTTCAATTCCTTGTCTTTCTTGTTCTCTTCTAATGATAGCACATGCAACACAAGTTGGCCAATCAGAATCTAAGGTACCATTCAATCTTGTTGCTGTTTCGTAACCATTTTGAATCATACCTCTTTTTTCCCATTCTTGAAAATTCAACTTCATAACTGTTGTATTAGACCAGAAGGAAAATGGTCTATTGGCAAGATAAATAACAAGAGGTACATCGTGACCTTTTTCACTTATGGATGTCAAGTTTTTTGCGTCACAGCCAAAGAAAGCGGGTTTAGCAGTCATATTTAAATTAAGTAAGGTTTGTTGATCAGGAACGTAAGGAAATTTTCCAGTTCCTTGTTTTGAAAATTGCCTTTCAAAAGTATTGATCAAAGTGGTACCATTTGGCCAGCCTTCAGGTCTATCTTGTCCATTGTCAAGTCCAAAAACAACGTCAACTCCTCGAGATGGTTGAATTAAAGGATGGAAAGGAATACTTTCACCGTCTTCACCACCATCAGCCATGAATAAAGTTTCATTTTTAACGATATCTTCAGCATACCCAAGATGACTATTGTAAAATGGGTTAGGTTCAAGAAATGCGTACTGTGTTTCCTTGTCGTAAGCATATTTGAATAGACTCTTTGCTGTTTCTCTAACTGATTCAGGAATTGCTGTAAGATTTAAATTATCGAGGAAATCATGATACAAATTGTAAAGAGAAGAAGAGGTACCCATTAAATAACCAGCATTGTCAAAACCTGCGACACAAGTACCATTATCGACACCATCATCGAGCTCTGTACCTAAGTACTTAATAGGAGTAAATTGCCTCAAAGAAGGGTCCCAGGAACCAAATTCAAACGGATTCACCTCTAAAACAGTGGCATTTTTACCGACAATGAAAGAATTTGGCTCTCTATTGATGATGAGTGAAAATGGCATTGGCATCTCATGATTTTTAAATACATCAAAGTTTTGTAAATCAGAAAAACACATCGATACACCATGATCCTTCATTTTCGCAAAAGCTGTGTAACTTGTGACTCTTCCCCAAGTATCAGATGTAGTGACAGGGAAGCCAGCCTTTTCCTTATCATCTAGATCTTGGCGAATGGTCTTATAGTACTCTGCCGTATAGTTCAGATCCCACTGAGGATTTAAAGCAGAAGACTCTAAGTTCCAAATCTCCCCTTCATCAAGAATTTGTTGAATTGAAGTGAAATTATTCATTGCAAGAGTTCCTGTCAACCAATTACCTCCACTTAACCCAGAAAGGTAAGTAGCAGATTGAAGAATACCAGCTAAACCCGAGTCACCTCTAGTTCTATCATCAAATGCAGCCAACTGACCTGCACTTACTAAGGCTGCACGCCAACCACCTCCACTAACTCCAATAGCTAATCTTATGGGTCTGCTAGCATTCTCAACAAAATTAGAGGCATCGAAATTTTCTAACTTTGATTCCAAGAACTTAATTAAGTTTGCATTAGTTACCCTATCACGTCCTTCCAACCATGTTTTTTCTTCTTCAGATATACCATTAGCGGCCCGAATTAATGTCTTGTTTGGACATGAAACAATTCCTGGTGCCAATGAGCCTGTAGGGGACCAGGAAATAACACTTGAAATAATTGATAAAAGTAGTAAAAATGAAACTGATCTCATTCTTGCTTTATTTTAAGAGCTTCGAGAGACGAATGACTTAACTCTTGTATATATACCTTTTTGATACTTTACGAGATTGTCATAGCAAATCTTTGACCTAATAGATGCAATACTATCTCAAAGTTGGTATACAATAGGTATTTTAGTTCAACTAGCTGATGAACTACGAAAAATAATCAGACTAAGATAATCAATAATATCCGTTAGGAATCTGGTCTCGATCACGTCTTAGTAGTCATGACAATACTCAGAGAATAATAAAGTTTTGAAGTTCAATTTGTCACAAAAATTTTAACTCACAACTTTTTCAAATCCAAACGAAAGACTTATTAATAGTCTTTTGTTCATTCAACAAATAAACTCGTGCATTATGCATGCTGTAAGATCCATAGGATTTAAGTAGTTACGATACTTATGACAGCAGCTTCGTGAGAATGACATTTCCCCTTTTCAAGAAATAAAAATTATTTCGTACTATATAACAAACCAAATCACCACCGTACGATTTATTTCCATGGAACAAGAGGACTTCGTCAAAATTGATTTTGAGATAGTTCCAATTGTTTATGAGTATACCAACCAAACAAAAGGCGGCAGTTGCTGAAATAGGGTTGAACCCAAAAGTAAATATAGTGCACGATTATCCAGTACCTCAAATAAAGGATGATGAGTTACTAGTTAGGTTGATTTGCAGTGGTATATGTCATAGCGATATATCCTGTTTGAAAGGCGAATGGGGTTTCTATTCAAGCTGCCAAGTTAGTGGGCACGAAGGAGTTGGAAAGATAGTCAAGCATGGGAAGCTAGTCAATCAAGAAGAAATTCCATTAGGATTAACAGTTGGGATTCCGCTCATTTACAATGAATGTGGATCATGCAAAGCGTGTATTCGGGGAGGAGAACAGTTTTGTAGAACTAATCCTTATTATGGTTCACAAATAGATGGAACTTGGAAAGAGTATTGTGTGATTAATAAAAATAATATTATCCCAATACCTCAAAATTTGAAATCCTTCAATGATTTAGTTAAAGCAACACCAATATTATGTGCTGGTGTAACGGTTTATAAAGCTTTAAAAACAGCTAATAAGAGAAAAGGTGACTGGATAGTGATTACAGCCGGTGGAGGAGGCCTAGGTACGTTGGCAATCCAATATGCAAAAGAAATGGGTTTCAGGATAATCGTTATTGATACTGGCAAAGAAAAAAAAGAGTTGACCTTAAGCTTAGGCTCAGATGCTTTTTTTGATTTCAAAGAAGATGATGTCGTGAAAGGGATAATGGAATTGACAGCCAAAAATGGAGCTGATGCATCAATAATGATTGCCCCTAATGAGCATTCCTATAATCAGGCTTTCGATTATCTTGCCCCAAAAGGAAGCTTGATCTCTGTAGGGATTACAGAAGCCAGCGCCAGAATATCTGTTTCACCTTTCAAATTGATTTCTTCTGGTATAAATATCACTGGAACTTTGGTGGGGTCTAAATTAGATCAAAAAGAAGCATTGGATTATTTATCAAGAGCGAGAATCGATCCCGTTACTCATATTGTAAAATTGGAGGAATTACAAAATGTAATTAATCAAATGATCGAAGGTAAAATCAAAGGTAGATTTGTTATTGATCTAAGATGATTCATATAGTCTTTTTAACCAGAAATTACAATAAGAATTTGTACTTATCGTACCATCAAGTAGTTTATCTAAGGATTCTAGCAAATGATGCTCTATTGGAATAATTTTAACAAGTAGTTTCAATGTTTTATAGCCAATTTGAAATTCTACGATATTCTCATGCTCTAAATAAGGTACAGATTGCTTATACCTATGTATAATTACACATGCAATCCAAACAGTGAGAGATGCTGTTCTAAAAGGGTATGAGAAGTTCCAATCTAAATAAGAAATCAAACGTTCTTGATTTTCTGGAAAATCATAAGTATAATAAAACCATAAATCTCTTATAATTCTTTGAGCTTCTAAAACAGAATTTAAGCTTCTGCCCCTTACAAGCTGATCCGAGTATAGCAACATAATAGTTTGAGCTCTCCAGCATTCGAGCTCTTTAAAATAAAAAATTCGACGATTATACAGATCAAAATCAGCAGAAGGAATTGACTTTAGATTTTCTAAATGATTTGACAAGTTATTGACAAAAGTTGCTAATGCATCAAATTCCTGACCAGGTCCTAACTTACTTACTTGATGAGCCAAAGAAAAAGCTTGAGCGAAATCAATTCTTGCATTGAACATTGTACCTCCCCAATTTCCATAATTTTCTATCGACAGAAGATCAATTGGTCGACTGACTTTTATATCACTGATATTCAATGGAGACTGTCTACCATGGAAACCAGCAAGCATGCAGGAAGAGCACCATAAACTCCAGAACAAAATTATATGATTGTCGCCTTCTCCTTCAAAAGGTTGAATATTTAGTCCTAATGATACTGCAATTTGTAAGGCATTAAAGCATAAAAACATTTGACCTTCCAAAGATAACATTAAAGTCATGAAATTTGCCATCAACACTAAGCCCAAAAAGCCATTTATAGAGGGGTTTTCTAGAATATCAGTTAAATAACTTTTAGCTTTTTGATAATGAGTAAAAGCATCAGATACAGTAATCTCATTTGGACGAATTTTTTGAGCTAATAAGTCACGTTTGGCTAATGTCAAAGCACCAAGACATAGAATAGTCGATAGAAGGAATATTGCATCCTTGGGTAAATCTTTTTTTTCACCATAATACATATGGTCAATATCAATTATATACTGTTTAACGATACCAGGTGGAGGATGGGTTTTATTTTGGAAAACCGACTCTATTAAGTCTATATGGGGAGATTGTTCGACCTTAACGGGATCAATTATAGGTGATGCGTCGTCGTCAAGGTATTTCAAAAATTGGTTTATATCAAAATCGGGCAAGAGAGAATGATTTATTGTATCTTCCTCTATCTCAAGACAATCTGAGTTCCAGTAGCCCATAAATTTGTCAAAATTGAAATCCACCGTGCTATTATCGGGTCTTAAATAGCTCTTTGGAAGCTCTGATGAAACAGGAATCTCTGTTTGAGCTTTTTCTGGCACATTGACTCTTTTTTTATTCTTCTGACTTGAGGATTTTTTATCTATTCGTTTGTCTTGTAAATAAATACAAGGTGTATTTTGTTTCTCACATCTTGAGCAGCTTGGTCTGCCACTGTCACAAGAAACCTTTTTCTTTTTGCATCTTAGACATGCCCAAGTCAATCGGGTCCTAGCATTACTCATCCTGTTAATCTAACGTTTAATAGTAAATGTTCTATGCTTGTTTTTTTTTTTTTCTACTTCTCATTGCGAGGTTAAAAGTACAATGCTGCAAAAATAATTTATCTATTAACTATTACTATGGTACATGAAAGTAAACAAAACTAAATACTCTATGTTCTAGATTTCTCCTGAAGGTTTTTAGCGATCAAGTTCCAGTCGCTTCTCAAAATGTGGAATACTTGTAATACACTCAAAACAAAAACACCCAAGACCAAGCCATACCATAACCCAAACACTTTCATATTTTGATGGAATGCAAACCAGTATCCGATTGGTAAAGCTATCAAGTAGTAGCAAACCAAGTTTATGATAGACCCTATGTTTTGGCGTCCTTGCCCTCTCAATATGCCTCCACAAATGACGTTAAAGGAATCAGCAAATTGATTAAAAGCTAAGTAAATAAGAAGCTTTGATGCTTTTTCTAATAGTTTTTCGTCTTGAGTGAAAAATCCGGCCAAGATATGACGACCAATTATAATGAAAAAAAAACTAGAACAACCAATTACTGAAGCTAGGATCAAAGCAATACGAATTAATATATCTGCTCCCCTAAAATCCCTACTACCAATGAAATGTCCAATACGGGTACTTATCAAGACAGAAACAGAAAAATTGACTTGGAATATTAACGATCCCATTGTAGAGCAAATGGACTGAGCAGCCAAGGCAGTAGTACCAAAAGAAGCAGCAAAAAAATTAAGGGCTTGGAAGGCCAAATATTCAGCTTCAACCATTATAATTCCTGGAATGGCTAATTTCATTAGTGGGAACCAATTTGAAAAACAAATTTTTAAAGAAAACCCACCCCAACATTGCTTACCATCTTTGAAAATCACGTAAAGTAAAGTGAATATAGGTAACGACCAATACAGGATTACAACCACGATTGGAATACCAAGAAAGCCAATACTAGTCTTTGGGTTCCATACTAAAAAGTAATTCCCAATTAGATTAACAACCACAACAAATGATAAAATGTAAGTGATAGAATGGACTATACGTTGGCAAAGTAAAAATCTTTTCCCAGCTTCAAACAATAAGAGACCCGGGGCACCAAAGGTAATTATACGAAGATAGCTTTGACATCTATACACCAACTCAGTGTCGGAAATAATCTTAGATAACAAAAAGCCAGAATTGATCCAAACACAAGACAAAGGAACGGTTAAACAAAGCATTAAACATGCACATTTCTGGAAATAATTACCAACATCGTGATATTTTTTTTGTCCATAAGCTCTAGAACAAAAAGCATCTAGAGAAGTAGCAACTCCCTGATAAATTGCATTCCCGGTGACATTGAATGTGGACACAGCCAATTGAACCGCAGCCAATTGAGATGGACCAAGTCTACCAGCAGAATAAATAGCCATCACCGAAATAAAATACTGAAGGAAAAACGATATTGAAAGAATCCCCGATGAGCAAATCACCAATTTGAGTTCTTGAACAAACCCAAGACGGTCAGATTCCACCTCTTCATTGATCGAGCGGTAGTCATGCTCCCTGACTCCAGTAAGCACCGATTCCTCGCTATTCATCTTTAAAGAAATTGACTAATACCTTCATCAACAGGAAAATCATCGACTTAAATGTTTGATTCTTAGCGGTTTGAAATTTTTCCGCTCTGCGCACGGAATTTTCCCGTATTACACTTATTCGTTTAGCGTGTTACTCATATTCATTTAGTCATAGTCATATTTCTACAGCCATTTAGTCATACTTATACAGTCGTATTTATTCAGTCATACTCATTCAGTCCAATCGATATACCTCTATTTATATAGCCATATTCATATAGACATACGTGGATTCAAGAGTCAATTATATGATCAAGTTTTTATAATGATGCACGAGCGTTATTATGCCTTCGTAATTCGTCCCATTTTCGATGCTTCTGCGTTATCAGCTGAAGAGCTTTGACAGCTTCTTCAGGTTACTGCTCTCACGGGCATCCATGTAACATGTGCGTATTGAAGCAGACTTATGGGATTTGACTCATAGTTGTGCCCAACACCGAAGGTTGCGGTGATAGCGGTGATAGTCTCGGATTTTCCCTCATGGTTAACGGTTTATCAATTTTTTCAGCCATTCGATGAACGTATATAAATATATATATATATATATATATAAATGTGCAAAACAGCAAAAAACTTCATTCATTAACAATACTCTGTAAATGTCAATCTCTGAAAAACAGACTCTGCTGCTAAAGCAGAAAAGACTATTTTCCTTTCTTGCTCCAAAAACTATACCTCCAATACCTTCAGAAGATGAAAGAATCGTATTTCCACAGAAAAACTCTAACTTTGTCAAAAGGGCTTTCTTCTGGTGGCTTAATCCAATCCTCAAGGTTGGTTACCTTAGAACTTTGCAACCAGAGGATCTTTACATTCTTACGGATGATCTCACCGTCCAGAATATGTATGAAAAGTTTCTCCATCATTATCATGCAAAGTCGAGGTTTTCTTCACGAAATCATCTCCTATATTGCTTAGTTAAGACATTTTGGTTGGATTTTAGTCTCTCTTGCCTATACTTTGCCATTTTCTGTATAAGTTTAACCCTCAATCCCCTTCTTTCCAGGCATCTTATAAACTTTGTCGAGAACAAGTCTAATGATAGTGGGAAAGGAGTTGGTTATGCAATTGGTAATACTGCTATTATATTTATGGCCGGGTTTTTCCAAAATCATGGTTTTCAAAAAGGAATGATGGTTGGTGCCCGTTCAAAAGCCGTATTAACTAAAGTAGCTATTGAAAAATCTTTTAAATTGAATAATGCCTCTAAACATTCTTATCCTACCAGTAAAGTTATTTCAATGTTAGGTGGTGATATGTCTCGTATAGACCAGTGCTTTGGCTATGTTTGTATTTTAATAGCTTTCCCTTTCCCGATTATTATTGCAATTGTTTTATTGATTGTTAACATTGGTATATCAGGGTTTATCGGAGTGATTCTTGTCTTCATCTTCATCGCAGTATTAACTTTCACCACCAAAAGATTAATGAAGCTTAGAAGTAAAATCAATGTTTTCACGGATGAAAGACTTCAATACATTCAAGAAGCCTTACAAAACTTAAGATTGATCAAGTTCTTTTCTTGGGAAAGCCCTTATTTCGAAAAACTCAAGTCAGTAAGGAACTCAGAAATGGATGTAATATTGAGATTACAAGCCCTTAGAAACATATTAATGGCGACCTCAATGTCATTTACCAACGTATCGTCTATGGTTTCATTCCTTGTTTTATATGCCTTGAACGGAACTAAAAACCCTGGATCAATATTCGCTTCATTATCATTGTTCAACGTGCTTTCTCAACAAGTATATGTTTTACCTCAGGTATCTGCTTTGGCTGTTGATGCTTATGTATCTGCTGGTAGAATCAGTGATTTTTTGACCGCTGGAGAAAATGACCAAAAGCCTACCAATAATGTATCTCCTTTTGCAATTGACATACATGCTGACTTTGAGTGGCCCAATTTTGATGGTAAGAAACCTAGTGGCCTCAAAAATATAGATTTGTCAATCAAACCAGGTGAATTTGTGGTAATCACAGGATCGGTAGGTACAGGTAAATCATCCTTACTTCGAGCTATAGCTGGTATGATGCCTCGTACGAAAGGATCGTTAAATGTCTACGGAACTGTAGCCTGCTTCAATACTCCTTGGATTCAAAATGATACTATTAAGAATAATATCTTATTTGGGTCAGAATATGATCCAGAAAAGTTTCGGGATGTTATAAACAATTGTTGTCTTGATGTCGACTTACATGAGCTCCCTGCGGCTGAACTAACTGAGCTTGGTGAATTTGGTGTTACTTTGTCAGGCGGTCAAAAGGCAAGAATTAACCTAGCAAGAGCAGTATACTCGGATCGTGATATTATATTATTAGATGATGTTTTAAGTGCAGTAGATGCAAAAGTTGGTAAGCAGATCATGCAAAATTGTATTTTGAATTATTTGAAAGGTAAAACAAGAATATTAGCTACTCATCAGGTGTCCTTAATTGGAGCTGCCGATAGGGTTATCTACTTTACCGATAAAGGGACTGTTGATGTTGGTACTCTCAAAGAGCTAGAAGAAAGGAATGTGACATTTAAGGCTTCTATGGCAGAAGTACAATTTGATGAAAAACCTGATGAACCAATTACAAAAGAGGCAACTTCAAAAGGTGAATTAATAATAAAGGAGGAAAAGGCAGTGAATGAACTCAAGGCTGAAGTCTATAAAAGTTATATCAAATACGGATCAGGGTCTTTCACCGTACCGGGTTGGGTTTTATTTTATTTGATGACTACGGCTTTGACCACATTCTGCTCTTTATTCTCAAATGTATGGTTATCATTTTGGATCGAAGATAAGTTTAAACAGCCAAATCGTGTTTATATAGGTTTATACGTTGCTTTTTCGCTTTTAACTGTTGTTTTCCTTATTAACGAACTTCTCAGTATCGTTTATTTGTCTAATACTTCTTCAAGGACTTTACACATAAAAGCTTTGCAAAAAGTCTTACATGCACCTTTATCTTATATGGATACCACTCCAACTGGTAGAATTTTGAACCGATTCTCCAGGGATTCAGAGGTATTAGATAATGAAATTAGCAATCAATTGAGAATTGCAAGTTATACCTTATCGACTATTATTGGTGTGATTATTCTATGTATCATTTATCTTCCTTGGTTTGCTATCTGTGTTCCAGTTTTGGGGCTTTTCTTTGTTATGCTATTAAGTTTTTACCAAGCATCTTCTAGAGAAATCAAAAGAATAGATTCTGTCCAAAGATCATTTGTCTATTCGTCATTTGGTGAGATATTAAACGGTTTAGATATAATCAAAGCTTTTGATGCTAAAGATTTCTTTATGAACAAACTTGATCATGATATCAATAAAATGAACGAGGCATATTACCTTACCATAACTTTTCAAAGGTACCTAAGTATTAATTTGAGTATCATTTCAACTATCTTTACACTCATTATATCCCTTTTATGTGTTTTCAGAATATTTAACATAAGTGCAGCTTCAGTTGGTCTCTTGTTATCCTACACCTTACAAATCACCACCATGCTAAATCAATTGATGAGGTCAACAACACAAATTGAGAATGAAATGAACTCTGTGGAAAGGATGTGCCAGTTAGCCCTTCATCTTGAGCAAGAAGCTCCTTATGTTCTAAATGACCGAGAACCTCCGCCAGAATGGCCTTCTGAGGGTAGTTTTAAATTTGAAAACGTTTGTATGTCATACAGACCTGGGCTTCCCTTAGTTTTGAAGAATGTCAATGTAGACATCAAAGGAAATGAAAAAATAGGTATTTGTGGAAGAACAGGAGCTGGTAAATCATCCATCATGACAGCCATTTTCAGAATGTGTGAATTGGATAAAGGGAATATTACTTTGGATGGTATAAATATTAGTGAATTGGGTCTACATCAATTGAGATCTAAACTCACTATTATTCCCCAAGATCCGGTTCTATTCAAAGGAACTGTTCGGAGTAACCTAGATCCTTTTGGTCAAACCTCGGATGAGTCTATGTACCTAGCTTTAACTAAAGTTGGTCTATTGACTGAGAAACAAGTTGAAAACTTGAAAGCCAAAGATGATGTTGATACTAAGTTTGGGCTTGACCATATAGTTGAGCATGAGGGTATGAATTTTTCTTTAGGAGAAAAGCAGATGATTTCATTTGCCAGAGCTATAGTTCGGGATTCTAAAATTTTGATCCTAGACGAAGCAACATCATCAGTTGACTATGAAAACGATCGGAAAATACAGTTAAGTATTGCTAGAGACTTCGAAAATTGTACAATTTTGTGTATTGCTCATCGACTTCGTACTATTTTGTCGTATGATAAAATATTGGTTCTCGAAAAGGGTAGCATTTGTGAGTTCGACACCCCATGGAATTTATACCAAAAGAAAGGTATTTTTAGGCAGTTGTGTGATAAATCTGACATAGTAGAAGAAGATTTCAGTTGAGTACTACTAGAATGGAAATACCGAGATCCAGCTCACTTTTGCATCCATAGGCTGCAAAACATACGTATTTTTTTTTTCTGCATTGTCTATATATATAGAATAAAAAATGATGATCCCAATCCTCTGCTAAACTTGCTTGCTGAAATTATGGCATCGTGTTTGTAATTGTAAGATTGTTCGAAAGAAAGTGCATTCCGCTTTAAGCTGCTAGACAGATATTGTTTGGAGTATTAGGAGAATTGTGGGGAAACCCGAGAACCCAAAATGACTTTATCCCGAGTTCATTGTCGAAAAACAAATGAGACTTTAAATTGATGTATTGTTTGTGATAGTGCCCAGAGTTTCTTGAGATTGTTACGTCTGACCAAATTGGTTGCAAATGATGACCTTTTGAGTAAACTCCAGCTTTTAATCGTACTTAGTATAAATATGATATCGAATGGCAAAGGAATTAAATTTTTGCAGTAAGCGCGACGAAGATGCTATTCGACTTAGGTAAACTTTTTGCAGCCTGTTTGGCTATTTGGACGGTTTCAGCCATTAATGTCGAAACACTAGTGGCTGACCTCTCAGATTCCCTGTTGGTGCAAGTCAACCGTCTTGACTCCAGAGCTTATTATATTCCTGATGAAACTAGTCTTTCATTAAACGGTGAATGGGATTTTGGTTACTTTTCACTGCCTTTGGAAGCACCAATGCCAGACACTAAAGATAATGAACTTGTTTCAAAAATCGATGTTCCCGGACATTGGCAACTCCAAGGTTTTGGTCATCCTCATTATACAAATGTTGTTTTTCCATTCAATGTGAATCCACCCCACCCTCCCGCTGACAACCCGACTGGGGTATATCGTAGAAACTTTACGGTGCCTGGAAATTGGAGCTCTAAAGACGAATTTGATTACAGGCTTCGTTTCGAAGGGGTAGACAATTCCTATCATGTCTTTGTTAACGGTAAGTTTATTGGATACAGTGAAGGTAGTCGAAATCCTGCTGAGTTTGATATCGGCGAACATTTGAATCTAGGTGAAGAAAACGAAGTATGGGTCAGGGTATATAAATGGTCAAAGTCTTCTTATATTGAAGATCAAGATCAATGGTGGCTAAGTGGAATTTTCAGAGACGTATATCTTCTAGGTTTCAGAAAAGAAGGTTATATCGAAGATTTTCAGGTTATAACTGATTTCGATAAATCTCTCACTAATTCAGAATTGAAATTATACACTTTTTTTAATCAGGAATCTGATTTCAATGAGAATGAGCTTAAAGTTGACTTAACAGATGAAAATGCTACCATTATTAGAGAATCTTTTAAAATAAATGCTACTTCTTTCGATCATTCTTTTTTCGTTGAATCTCCAAGAAAATGGACGGCTGAAACTCCAAATTTATATTCTTTAAACTTAAAGGTTGTGAATGCAAAAAACGAAACATTAAGTGAAGTTAATCAGCAAGTTGGTTTCAGAAAAGTGGAAATCAATGATGGAACTTTGAAGGTCAATGGCGTTCCAATTCTTTTCAGAGGTATTAATAGACATGACCATCATCCAGAACATGGCCGTGCTGTTCCCTTGGATTTTGTAGAAAGAGATATGTTAATAATGAAACAGCATAATATTAATGCTATTCGTACCTCACATTACCCAGACCACCCGAAATTTTATCAACTTGCTAATAAATATGGGTTTTGGGTCATTGATGAAGCTGACTTAGAATGTCATGGGTTTCAAAGTGTGGTCTTGAAGCACGATTACAAGGGAAATCAAATAGATGAGGAAGAAAAAGAGCTATATGATAAAGCTAAAAGCTTTACTTCGGATAATCAAACCTGGGAAATTGCTTATGTTGATAGAGCAAACAGTTTGGTAAAACGTGATTTCAATCACCCAAGTATTATAATGTGGTCTCTCGGTAACGAGGCATTCTACGGTAGAAACTTTGCTGCTATGGCTGATAAAATAAGATCCTTGGATTCTGGCCGTCCTATTCATTATGAACAAGATCGTAATGCCACTTCGGCTGATGTTTTCAGTCAAATGTATCCAACTTTGGAAGAAGTAGAAGAGTTTGGCAAAAATCCAAGAGATGGTAAACCTTTGATTTTATGTGAATATGGACATGCAATGGGAAATGGACCAGGTCTAATTAGACAATATCAAGACTTATTTTATAAGTACGATGCTCTTCAGGGTGGATTTATATGGGAATGGAATAATCATGGTATATATGATGAAGGCACTTATAAGTACGGTGGTGATTTTGGTGACTGGCCAAATGATGGTCAATTTATTATGGATGGGCTTACTAACTCCAAGCATGATCCCACCCCTGGCTTAGCTGAGTTAAAAAAGGTTATTGAGCCAATACTAATCAACATTGATGCAACGAAAGGTACCATAAGAATCAATAATACTTTTGATTTTATTGATTTAGATAATTACGACTTTAAGTATAATATCACTAGTTACAGAGGTATCAAAAAGACCCAAGTTAGTGATGGGATTCTTCAGCTTGGTAAGACGTTGAAAGCTCAAGAATCAATCGAATTTCCAATTCCCGATTATAAAAAAGATGACAATTTAGATCATATAATAATTGAAGTGCAAGCAACATTAAAGGAATCGACTAATGCAGTAACAGCTGGTCATTTGGTAGCTTGGGGCCAAACTTTCTTAAAATCTTCTCCAGCTGTGCTAGCAATGAACTCGAGTGAAGTGTTTGATTACGAGGAAACACCTGGTTTGTATACAGTTAAAAAGGGTGATGATTTCCATTTTATTTTTGACAAGGTCAACGGTAAAATTGTTGAATGGAAGGTCAATGGCCAAGTTTATATTGGCGAAGGTTTTAATAATATAACTTTCTGGAGGCCTAGTACCAATAATGATCAGCCAGTGGATGAGCCATACTGGGAGGGATTTGGTTTAAATGCTACTCAAAAAAATGTTGTCGAATTTGCTTATGGAGACACGAATATCTCTGTTAAATCGTATATTGGTCCTCCTAAATTATCGTGGGGGTTTGAAGTTACTGAGGAGTTTGAACTTGAGACTAATTCTATCAAGATTAAATCTGAGTTTATTCCTAAGGCATATAATCCATTTGCAGATATACCAAATTCAATTCCACGTTTAGGTTACGAATTCACAATAGATGACGATATTGGAGAAAAAGTAAAGTGGCTAGGTAGAGGTCCTGGTGAAAGTTATGCTGACAAAAAGGAATCCCAGAAATTCGACCTTCACGAACGCAACTATACTGACCTTGGCTATGCATATGATGTCCCACAAGAGAATGGTAATCATGAAGACACTTTCTGGGTATACCTAGAAGGAAAAGAAAATGGCGGGTTACTCATTAATGGAGGTGAAAATCAGTTTAATTTCAAAGTCTCTGATGAATATGGCTTACAAGAAGCGTTGCATCCCAAAGATGTTAGACATGGTAAAAGGTACGTTAGAGTTGACTATAAACAGCACGGACTTGGTACCGCTGCCTGTGGACCAGGTGTTCAGCCACCATTTCAATTTAATATATCTGAAAATGAGCCAATAAAATTTCAATTTGAAATGGCAGTATTGAATTGAAGAGTTCTTATATACTTCTTTTATAAAGATGAAAATTATAAATAAGTGATAAGCATCATATTCAAAAGAAGCACATTTCTCTGTGGAAGTGCCAATGTTTCAAGCAATGCATGCATCTCTAGTGTAGTTTGAATTGATGAATTATATATTCTGAATTATTCAATGAGGTAGCTTCGCGAAGCGTTCTTGGTGGTCCTTGTAGCCGAACCGAACCTTTTTCTTTTCTGCGGCAGCTCAATCCTGTCGAAGTATTCAGTTTTTGCAGGCCTTCCCTAGAATAAGCCACTTTTGGGGAGGCTAAAGTCGCTTTTAAAAATCTTCATTTTTGCAGCTAATTCGAGTTTTTTATCAAAAAATGAATTTTGCGAATTAATTAATTGTTTGCACAAATTTTGCATAAGTTTTGAAAAAAATCACAGCAAAGCTTGAGAATCTAACAAATTTCTACAAATCCTTAAAAATACAACTTCTGGATAAATCAAACCACTAAGAATAACCTTCAGAATAGACGAGAATGGCGAAAGCTATATACATTAAAACAATTACGGTGATAATATAGTCACTAAACCTAGTTATATGCATTAACCTTTTTCTAGCTAAACCATCTTGAAACTACAAGTACTTAAAAAGAAGCTATACATTTTATTCACTAGATAATTGGAAAAAATATTAAGACTATCTAGTTCGGGTAATTTTGAAAATGAGGAATTAAACTCTTTCAAAGCTCAAAGAAGGAACAATCCAAGAAGAATAGAAGCTAGTGAGTAAAGGGCCATATTTACATTAACGTTGGCAGCGGATGCTTCATCAACATTTGAAACAGATGGTGCCGAGGAGGTGATACTTGATGGTTGTTGAGAAATGTCCGTTGTTCTGCTTTGAGAAGCCAATGTTGTTTCAGTATTGATACCGCCGGAACCTTGACCTTCGCCAGAACCTTGCCCTTGGTCTCCAGTGGAGCCTTGACCTTGGTCTCCAGTAGAGCCTTGACCTTGGTCTCCAGTAGAGCCTTGACCTTGACCTTCGCCAGACCCTTGACCTTGGTCTCCAGTAGAGCCTTGACCTTGACCTTCGCCAGAGCCTTGACCTTGGTCTCCAGTAGAGCCTTGACCTTGACCTTCGCCAGAACCTTGACCTTCGCCAGAACCTTGACCTTCGCCAGACCCTTGACCTTGGTCTCCAGTAGAGCCTTGACCTTGACCTTCGCCAGAGCCTTGACCTTGGTCTCCAGTAGAGCCTTGACCTTGACCTTCGCCAGAACCTTGACCTTCGCCAGAACCTTGACCTTCGCCAGACCCTTGACCTTGGTCTCCAGTAGAGCCTTGACCTTGGTCTCCAGTAGAGCCTTGACCTTCGCCAGAACCTTGACCTTCACCAGAACCTTGGTCGCCAGTGGAGCCTTCGCCAGTAGAGCCTTCTCCAGTAGAGTCTTCGCCAGTAGAGCCTTCGCCACCCAGAGGAGATGCAGGTTCAGCTGTAACAACTGTCGTTATAGTGGCTACACCATCTGTATTTGAAATCTCACCATTTTCATTGGTATTACCACTAGGTTCAGGAACGCCTGGAGTAGAAGCAACAGTAAGAGTGTTGCCACTAGAGTCAGTGGTTGTTACAATGTCCGTTGCAGGATCAGTCGCAGTATTATCATCTGATTCATCAGTATTGTCAGATGTAACAGGAATACCTGGAGTAGTAACGGTTGTTACAGTATCCGTGCTAATAAAACCTTCATCTGAATCGTCCGTGGTTGTACTTTCAGAGGTAGCAGCTGTAGTTGTTTCAGCACCACTTATTTCATCACTAGGAGAAGTGGTAGGAACAGTTAAAGTTTGAATAGTTGTTACAACATCACTTTCAGGTTCTGGGGCAGGGCTATTTTCAGTTGTTACATCAGTGTCAGTAGAACTGACTGATACACCGGGGGTAGTAAAAGTAGTTAATGTTTCAGTGCTGCTGATACCTTCTAGTGTTGTCTCTGGAGGTGCAAAAGGTGGAACCATTATGGTTAAAATATCTACGAGTATTTCACCATCATCAACATCTTGAGTACTGGTATCAGTGTTTGTGGTCACAACTGGAACACCAGGGGTTGTGAAAGTTGTGGAAGTTTGAGTAGATGTGAAACTGACTGGAGAAGTTGATTCAGAGGAAGCAGTGATAGTAATCGCAGTAGTTGTAACATCACTATCCGAGTCAGTACTGGAAGAATATATGTCTGAGTCTGTTTTGTCAGACTCGACTGGAACACCGGGGGTTGTAACAGTCATTATTGTTTCAGTACTTGAGAAAGCATGAGAAGAATCAGTCGGAACAGTTAAAGTTTGAACAGTTGTTACAACATCACTTTCAGGTTCTGGGTCAGAGCCAGTTTCAGATGTTACATCAGTGTCAGTAGAACTGACTGATACACCGGGGGTAGTAAAAGTAGTTAATGTTTCAGTGCTGCTGATACCTTCTAATGTTGTCTCTGGAGGAGAGAAAGCTGGAACTGTTATGGTTAAAATTGAGAATATTACATCATCTTCTTCAATTTCTTCAGTAGTAGCATCAGTTACAGTGGGTACGACTGGAACACCTGGAGTAGTAAATGTAGTGATGGTAGAAATCTGAGGTGGGACAGGAACATTAATTATTTCGGTAGAGGTATCCGGTGGAAGAACTTCAGTGGTGTCATCTTCGATCCACGTTACCTCCGGGGGAGTTGAGGTTGAAACAATAGGAATTAATGTTGCAGTTGGAATGATGGTAGTGATGATAGTTGGAGTAGCGGCACCAGAGGGAGTGAATGAAATGATTGATGAACTCTCAATGGTAATAGTGGAAATAGTTGGAGTGACGGGTGACGACGGACTGGTAGATGAAGTAGTTGGAATGGTGGTGGTAGTAGTAGTTGGAGCAGTGGAAGAAGTTTCAGCAGTAGAAGAAGTAGTTTCAGCAGTCGCTGAAGTAGTTTCAGAAGTAGCTGAAGTAGTTTCAGCAGTAGAAGAAGTAGCCGGAGTAGTGGTGGTAGTACTGGTAGAAGAAGTAGTTGGAGTGGTGGTGGTAGTACTGGTAGAAGAAGTAGTTGGAGTAGTGGTGGTAGTACTGGTAGAAGAAGTAGTTGGAGTAGCAGTAGTAGTTGGAGCAGTAGAAGAGGTTTCGGCAGTAGTTGAAGTTGAAGTAGAAGTTTTAGAAGTACTTGAAGATGAAGGAACAGGACAACCGGCATCCCAACAAACTTCTGGAGCATCAGCTGCACCTTCGCAATTGAAAAGGTAGGTGTAGTCAGTCGAATAAGGCCAGGAAGAACATTCCGAAGCACTATGACTATCATCTTCCCAACTACACCAATTGAAATGAACCTGGAAAGAAGGAACACAGAAACTATCACCTAAAGATCTTGCTTTAACCAATACAGTAAGAGCAAAATGAGAAGGATCATCAATTAAATCAATTTCACCTTTCTTGTAAACGATAAATTCACCGGAAACGTAATCATTTGGAGTAAGTAACCCCAAATAACGAATTTTAGAAAGAGCATCAAAAGACATTGTAGCACTGGTTTGAACATCAAGCGTTACTTCGTAAACTTCTCCATATGCATAACGAACCTGAGTCACCGAGATGTCAGCTGGAGGATAATTATATTGACTAGGTCTTGACGTAAAATCACCGTCACAAGCATCGTATAAGCTACTACTTAAGCAGGTATTCCCAAATTCCGTACCTTCAGGAACATGAACGATATTATTGAAAGCCAATGCTTTCAAAATGAAAGAGAGAAATATGATAAACCGAGTAATTCTCATGATGATTGATAAGAATAAAGGGGTTTCTTACAAAATTGTTCCATATTCCAAGTTATATATCTTATCACTGCAAATCATCATCTCAAGATGAGTAAGTTGAAAATTTCAAACCGGTACAGTCAAGGAAACAACCGAGTTCAATTTACAAAAAGAAAAGAAAACAACATAAAAAATTAGATGATCAACGTTTTGGGATTGAATTCAACCTTTTAGGAAAGCTGATGCTTTGAAAAATCATAAGGGATGAGATATAAATTTGCTAGTAGAACTATTTCAAGTATATGAAACGAACAAGACTAATCGTCTGCATGCAAAATTAGCAGTGAAGCAGTCTTTCGTTTTCAGTTGTTCTTTTCGAATAGTAAATGTTGTATTTCTTAAATGTTTTAATTTTGTACTGTGGTAAATGTTACAGTCTTGGTGCTACAACTAAGGCTGAAGGTATGCTAAGTTGTAGTAAATGTAAGACAAGATTGCAGTAACTGGAACACTGACTTACAGAAACAAAAAAAAAAAAAAAAAAAATAGATTGATATCAAGCCAAAATAAGAGCAAGGCATTGCAACAAATACATCAACAATAGACTAACAATAGACTAACAATAGACCAACAATAGGATAATTGAAAACTGAAATTTAAAATAATGTTCAATAATACTCAGTCGAAGATTAACTAAACCTTGAAGCAATATTCGATCAGCAAATATGGCTGAGGAAAGCATCGACATTTTCTCATCAATTTGTCAAATGATAGTTGGTCGGCTTGGTATTTAGCCCGACTCACATAATCAAGTTTATACCGTAGGATTCTGGGTATAATTCTCTTTCTTTCGATGTAGGGATTTCCGATCAACCTTCCAAACCCTAAAGTTTAATCCTGGGAGCCTTTGGTTGATCAAAGCAATCAGGATTGAAAAAATTAATCTTAGACAAGCAAATACTCAGGCACTCATGGTCTATTCCACAGAGCAATCGAAATAAGTAACCATCTACTCTTTTATGGAAGTCCTGAATAGTAACCATCATTTCTGTAGCCTTTACACTTTAGTTACTCTTTGGTTTTCTCCAATAATGGGATATGGCCCCTTTCCCTTAATCATTTTTCTTTCTGTCCGAGTTATTCGTCTATTCCCAGCCATTGGCTTATAAAGTTAGACAACATTGGCCTATAAAGTTAGACAACATTGGCCTATAAAGTTAGACAACATTGGCCTATAAAGTTAGACAACATTGGCTTATAAAGTTAGACAACATTGGCTTATAGAGTTAGACAACATTGGCTTATAAAGTTAGACAACATTGGCTTATGTAGCTTAGACAGCATGGGATGTACGGATGCGGTATAGACACACCCACGTCTTGTCACTGGTCGTGCAAAAATTAGTTGGTGTTATTTGCAGCCACAGTTTTGTAGACTTATAATTATATATTATTTTGATTTAAAACCGTCAATCAGTCTGAGATCCATAGAAAAGTCATGACATCTCCAAGAGCGAGTGTTGCTTGTGACCACTGCAGAGGCAGCAAGGTAAAATGCTTGAATTTTGATACTTCCAAGTGTCAAAGATGCCATCAGCTTGCCCTTGATTGTACTTATACTTTGAAGAAATCCCAATTGAAACGTAAAAACCTTTCTCATAAGTATTTAACCAAGTCTTTCAATGATAAACTGATGATTGTGAAACCTCGTCATTTCAAAGATTTGAACAAGGAATCCCCCAAACAAACTCCTATAGAAATGTATAATTTGAAAGATTCAAATATGAATAGAATAGATAGAGTTATACTACCTCCAAAATCATTGATATTAGAAGTGGTGGAAATTTTTTTCGAAAATCAATATAAAAGCATTTTCCCTTTTCTACATAAACCTTCATTTTTATCATTCATACGCTCACCAGAGTTTGATCCATGTGCTTATCTTGACTTATATGAGTCAAAGTTTTTCCAAGCTAATTATTGCCAGTCCTTCAAATATCCAGACCCGGTGGTATTGATATCAATTTTAGCTTTAACTTCAAGATTACATCCAATAATGAGTAAAATATATGGAGGTTTTTCGGAAATTGATTCACCAAGCTCATTTATACCTAAATATTGGAATTCCCAATCACAAAAATTTAACTTAAGCTATTTGGATAGTACTTTGATAGAAGTAGATTCTAGCAAAGCTTCTCAAGCTTCAAATTACTTTGGCTGGCATGCCAGAAATCTATTGAAAAATGTGTTTGATAGTCCAACAATCCAAAGAGTTCAAGCGTTGGTTTTACTTAGTAGCCATGAATGGGGGGAAGGTAATAACTCAAGAAGTTACTTGTACGTGGGAATTGCTGCAAGAATGGCTTTAGTTCTAGGGCTAGGAGACGAAAAAAATTTGAAGCTTGATGAAGGATCGGTTGAAGAGTATGACGATTTTATGAAATTTATTGCTACTGAAAGTAAAAGAAGAACTATTTGGTCAGTTTATATGATGGATCGATGCAACTCAAGCGGAAGAAATCGTTCTTCTTGTGTCAAGTTAGATGATATAAGAATTAAACTTCCTTGTCAAGAAAAAGATTTCACCTTTGGTAATGAAATTAACGAGTCTTTGACTTTTAAACAAGCCAACGATTGTATTCACGATCCTCTCAAAAAAACTTCATTGTCTAACTTATCCACTTTTGCATTTCAAATTTTACTTTTTGAAAACTGGGCTTCAATTGCAAAATGGGTAGGTGAAACAAGTCGGAAATCAGATCAACCCCCCCCTTATGAATCGGAATCTACTTTCCATAAACTCTCAACTGAACTAGATTTATTTAAATCGAAACTACCGAATAATTTGGTCTATAATAAATTCAACCTCGAAGCTCATATAGCTGATGGTTCCGGAACTAGTTTTGGCTATTTCCATTGCCTTCTTTTTCTATGTCGTGTTTTTTTAAATCGTGAGTATATTTTTTGCAACCCTGATGCTTTACCCTTAGGTTGGTGGAAAGCAACGACTTTTGATTTATTGAAATCTTTAAAAGAAAAGTTTGAACTTATAAATACCCTCCATGGCATAAATAAAATGGTTTTAGCTCCTTTTACCGGATTCGAGGTTTTCACATTAAGTGCTACTTGCTTCTATTTTAATACTTTCCCAAGTGAAGTACTACTGAAACATTTACCTTTAACTGATCGGTATGATGATTTAGTGAAAGTAGAAGATATAAAAACTACCTTCCAGAAGATTGGTGCTCAATCAGTGGAGCTACTTACAACATGGAAAAATGCTTGGGGACTAGGTAGAGGCTGGTACTATACTGCAATTAAACTACAAAGTCTATTTGAATCAGTCAATACAAAGGACACCGACAACTTACAAAATGAAAACATCCGTAATACTCTCCATGATTACGGAAATGGAGAGGTTGATGAAGTGTACAAACCTGAATATATTAGGAAAAAGGAAATGAATATCCTGAATCTATTAGTTAGTGAGAATTCTGATGATTCAACAAGCGATCATATCGAAAATAACTATTACGTTAGCTCGACCAGTAAGCTAGATCCTAAGAACGCAGTTTCCGCTTTTATAAATTCTCCTGGTCTTGACTTTATGAATAATTTTGATTTATCTAGTATGTTCCCCGGCTGGACAGATGCAATGAAAATATAGAATTTCTTAGGTATAGAATTTACAAATTTATTATTTTAAGATGATAATAAATATTTTAAGATGATAATAAATATACACAAATGACTATAAATCTAAGTAAAAATACTTGGATGATCTGGTCTAGATTTAGTAATACATGATAAAACACATGACACGACAGCTAAGAAGCTTAAGATTCCCGTACAAAATTGAGCAATTCTAATACCCCTTTCATAATCTTGAAGGATAATATTTTTGATATTTTCAGGTAAAAGATATATATTATCCGTTGATTTAGTGATTTTTTTAACGATTTTATTGATCTCATGATGGGACAAATCAAGTTCGGCTAAATGTTTGGAAGCATTCACCTTCAAATAGGATTGAATTATAACAGAAACACCAGAAACTCCAAAAACACCACCTATACTTCTCAAAAGATAAGTTGTTGAGGTTGAGGTAGCATGGTTTGCTGGACCATATGCAAAAATAAACAGAAATAAACTCGATGGAAAACACAAGCCTTGTCCTAAATTAGCAGGAACAAGTAATAAGGCAAGTAAGATACCTTTAATCTTAGGACTCACAAATAAGGCGATAAAATTTCCAATTGTCATGATTGAAGTACCAGCAAAAACCAAACTACGAAGCAAGCTGTATTTATTCATTAAGATACCAGTAGTCAAGCCACCAATTGGGGTTGATAGTGAAGGAATAGCTAAACGTAATCCGGCTTGAGAGGGAGAATCACCCAAAACAATTTGGAACAATTGAGGTAATGCAAAAAGATAAGCGTAAGATGCTAAACCAATTATGAAATTAATGAAAAGTAGGTACATGGTGAATCTGTTTCGATAAAGGTGAATAGGCATGATTGGAGTCGATTTAGTAGTGAGTTCAGTACGAATAAAGTAAAAAGAAAGAAGTAAACCCAAGATAGCTAACAGAATAAGACGAAAATCGGACCAGGCTAATTCATTACCACCCATAGTTAAAAATAAAAGAATAACAGTTAAGGCGGCAACTACCAAGAAAGAACCTTTTATATCAATTTTTTCGAAAAGATGTTTATCAAACTTAATTTTTGAATTTTGTAAAGAAGGTTGATCTTGAATATAATAATAACCAACCATGGAGCTCCAAAAGCATAAAGGTATTTGACATAAAAAGCACCAACGCCAGCCTAAATATTTCAGAATGGTACCACCGAAGGCAGCACCAAAAATTCCCCCCATACCAAGAGACAAATTTTGACAAGCTTGAACCAAACCTCTTTTTTTCAAAGGAACTATGTCACTATTGACAATTGTAGAGAGGGCTATCAATCCAGCAGCACCTACCCCCGTTAAAGAACGCAGAAAGTTTAAAATATAAATATTAGGAGATATTCCACAGCCCAAACAACCGATACTGAAAGTGAAAACCGAAAAAAAGACACAGTAACGACGTCCAATAACGTCTGAAATAGATCCATAAAGAGGCTGAAAAGCCGTAGAAGTCACAAGATACGAAGTAGTTATCCAAGAGGCCAAATTGACTGCGTTGAAATAATTCCCAATAGTAGTATAAGTGGAAGCTGTAACGGTACTATCAAAACCAGAAAGGAAGACATTAGTAAATAGAGAAGCTTCAATAAAGACAATGTTTGGAATTTCTAAAAGACTGAAATCGTCTGGATTGTCGATGGAAGTTGGTCCTTGACTCGACTCACTCAATGAGTTATCGACCGAGGAATAAGTAGAAGGAGCATCGCTAATCAAAACCGTCGACTCAACAGCCTGGTTTTTCAAAAATTGTTTATTTTGTATAGTCATTCTAAGGAGCTAAAATCAAATCATTAACAAGAAGAGTATTATCTTATATAGACAAGGTCATAAGCTAATTAATTAAAACCAGCTAATTAATTGAAACAATTAATTAATTTTTCAAGAAAAATGGATTCCAGCCAAATTAGTAACAAATCCGACAAACCTCATCTCTTTATAAATGCTCTTGTGGGAACTACTCAAAAAATACTCAAAAACAATAAAACAAGTCAATTAATGAATTAATTAATGTGAATCCACAGTTTTTTGCAACAATTATGCAATTGCACTGGAGCACTACCTCCATACCGACAAACCATCCACTTAACCAAAAATTTTACGTTAGTTTCTTATCGGATATATACCTATCACCAATGCCATCACATACAGATAACGGCTATCAACCTCCCCCCTGAATTCCTGGGGTTATCTAAGCTTATCTGATTAAGTTTTCAGACACCAAAATTGGGTCGTGTCCAGATAATTTTTACCCAATTAGTGAAAAATCCTTTGGAAAAGTTTTTCATTTTCAGCTGATTTGAAGCATTTAGTATTCGTATTGATACCAGGCCAAGTAAGAGATAATATAGTTCAATGGGGGATGAGCTTTGACCATTCACTTACGTTGGATATTCCATTCCAAACATCTCGTCAGGCGTCCATTGCATGCAACACGTTGTCTCCAGACCCAATATTGAAGGCCAATGAATTAACCGTGGAGTATTCCACCAAGGAGTCTCATTTGTTGGTCAAATTTGATGGTGCTAGTGATAGGGTGATAAGGGTGGCCATATCTAATGTCATTGATAACTTGAAGACCATCATTGAATGCATGGATGAATTCGATGAACCTGAAAAGTAAGACAAACTATCGAATGTTTTACCAAAAGCATCGAGGCACCTTCAACTCTTCGGTAGCATCATATACGTATAGACTTATGTATTATGTATAGGCTTTTGTACTATGGATAACTTATGTATTATGTATAACAATAATTCAAGAATTAGTGATTTACCCGTACACCCAGTAAAAGTCTTTTTGTCTTCAAAAACGGTCCAAGATGAGACCACTAAACTTCACTATATTTACTTTATTGGCTCCACAATGATCCATGTGCTAAGGCAGGGTCGCCTACCTAATACCCAATGTGTGCTGTTGGTTCAATCAAGATCGCTTTTCAAGAATTTCAAGAAGATTGTGAAAAAAATCGATTTTGAAGAGAAAGATACTAAACATCATGAATATTCAATTAGACCAGATACTTTTGCATTCAAAGTATCTGCAGCCAATGAAAAGAATAGATCCTTGCTTCAGCATTCGAATCCAGATAAACCAGTGGCCCCTATACCGAAACACCCTTTGCAAAAAGATTCAAATACTGAATTCAATAATTTTAATTTGGTGGATTTTGTTTATAAAAACAGTACTAATTATCCATTTGAAAATAAAACTCCCCAAGAAGTGTTCAATACATATCCATCAACCAACTCGGCAAAATTAGCTCGTTTCAAAACCAGACCTAAAAAGTCAAAAATGTTGGTTTCTGACTTTATTGAAGATTCTTTATATAACCCCCATTATGGATACTTTTCAAGAGAAGTTGAAATTTTCCACCCGGATAAACCTTTTGATTATCAAAATATTGCAGACGTTGATGACTTCATGGAAAACTGGAAACAAGCTTATAGTAAGTATGATGAAGGAAATCTGAAAAATCAAGAACCCAAGGAAAAATTTCAAGCGTCCCAAGAAGAAAATGTTGATAAAATAAAATCAAAGTTTGCCAGACATGCTAAAAAGATTCAAAAAGACGATTTGATTGCAACAAAATCCCATTCTGGAAACACAAATCGCAGATCTTTACAATTATGGCATACTCCAACTGAACTTTTCCAACCTTATTATGGAGAAAGTTTAGCGCGTTATATCTTAGTCAATTATAAATTGAATGGTAATTACCCTTACAACGACTTAATAATCTATGAAATGGGTGGTGGGAATGGTACACTCATGTGTAATATACTTAATTTCATCAAGGAAAATGAACCGGATATATATTTGAGAACGCAATACAAAATTATCGAAATTTCAAGTCAATTGGCCATGAAACAATTTAAAAGTGCAATGTCAAGTAAATTAGTTGAACAAGGTCTTGATGAACTGAAATTAGAGATTATTAACAAGTCTATATTCAATTGGGATAAAATTGTGGAAGATCCTTGTTTTTTCATTGCATTGGAAGTTTTCGATAATTTCTCTCACGACTTGATTCGTTACGATAATGCAACCGGTTTACCTCATCAAGGTCATGTACTTATTGATGATCAAGGTGATTTTTATGAATTTTTCACTCCTGAATTAAGTTACTATTCAAATGCTTTTTTACAATTACGTGAAAATGGTCAATATCCAATTTTAAGAAATTCAAGTAGTTGGCTAAATAAATTACAAACTTATAAAAGTTTAATTCCTTTTATAGATAAATCAGATATTCATCCCTTAAATTATTCATCCTCCAAATTGAAATGGCAAAATTCATTAGTACCTTTTAAAGATGATTTAACACCAGGTGAATTTATTCCGACCCGTCTTCTTCAATTTTTTCAAATTTTAAAACATCGTTTCCCCCACCATTCCCTAATTTGTTCTGATTTCAACACTTTACCTAAAACTATTGGTGATAATTACTACAATGCTCCCGTTGTTCAAACTGTTATACAAGATAGAATGGTAGATGTTTCCACTTACATGTGTCATCAGGGTTATTTTGATATTATGTTCCCAACTGATTTTGAATTAGCGAGTGATTTGTATAAACAAGTTACTGGGAAAGTTTCAAGAGTTGAAAGTCATCATGACTTTTTAGATCAATGGGCTGATTTAGAAATGACAACGACCAAAAAAAATGAAAATCCAATGTTAGATTTTTATAGAAATGTTAGCTTTATGGTTAGTTAAATTACATAGAGCATAATATTATTTATTATACTTGTATATACTTTAAATTAAAAAGAAAAAATAGTATATTTATAAAAAGCTGTAACTATATAAACCAATCAAATATCTTTGATTCCAATTAAACATACTTGTACCGGTACATGTCTGACCCAAAATACTAAAAACAAAAAGATAAGAGAAATGAACAAAACCAAAGACCCAGAGAGAAAATAAGAGAACGAGAGAAAAGAACCAGAGAGCTGAGAACGAGTGTAGAAAAGAAGATCAGAGAACCAAAGAGCATAGAACCAAAGGAGAGGATTAGTAAAATCCCATTCCAATAAACAAGGTAGTTGTTAATCTACTGATTCCGCCAAGAACAGAATCCATCAAAGTAGAATTAACAATTTCTAAATGATCAATAATTGAATCAGAGACCACTTTTAAACTGTCAAGGTTAAAATTATAAAAATCTTTCAAAGTGTAATCGATACCATGAAGAGTATAATCAATACCATTAATTATTGAATAAGAAAGATCTGATAAAGAATTGGAAACCCAATTAGTTAATTCACCAATGCGAGGTAAGGAAGACAAGACTGAATCTGAAAATTGATTTAAGAGGGAAGTTTCTGAAGGAGCATCATAGAAGGGACTTGGTGAAGCCAATGATTCGCGACTTGTATTGAAAGTATAGTATAATTGATCATAGATATAGAGGCCAATGACCGTGATTGCCCCACTGGCAATACTGATTCCCAAACCAATACCTAGGGAAAAGCTGCAAAAAAGCCAAATATTTTTAGTATTGCTCAAGGAAGAAGAAGGAGTATCATTTGGAATAGGAGGAAGTGCTTGCTGACGAGGAGATGAATATAATTTATGGAAAAGCTTTCCCAATATAGCGTATAGGATATCAATTTTATAAAAATTTGAAGATAATTTTAAAGGATCGATATTTTCATAAATACTTGAATATTGTAAATCTGATTTAAATTGCTTTTCAATATTTTTATAATTCAGTTTTTTGTTTGGAACCAAATTAGAATAAATTGAATTAGAATGTTTTGAATGTTGGTGAGCTAATTTTTTACAATATTCCAGGTTGTACTTACCACCACCACCATCTTGACAAATAAAATCATCCGATAATTCATTTTTGATAAAATTTTTCATATTATTAATTAATTTAGTTTGTTTTAGGGACGAAGATTTCCAAACTTGATAAGGTTTTAAGATGTTAATAAGATCGAATAAATTAGCAAAATAATTAACCGTCATCATATTAATAACGGTAACTTTTGGATAATCTTCATTAAGAGTTAATAAATCGGTGAAAACCATTGAACCATCATTAATTATAAAGATTAAATTTGAATTTTGAATAAGGTTATAATCAGTTTTGCCACCAGAGTCTAGCGATAAATGATTAACGTGAATGGAGTAAGAGGAATCAAAGTCCCAATTATTTCTCATATCTTCAAGTAAATTGATTGTTTCTTGATGATAAATGAAATCTTTGGAACTTAAAATGGTGATTTGGAAACATTTATCCGAAATTGACATTTTAGGCATAACAAACGATTGTAAAGTATGGTTCAAGTTAACGTTGAGGGTTTTTTCATCATCCTCAACTTCTTCATCTTCATCATACGAGACACACGATTCATTAGTTGTAAATTTGGCAATATCATCAAATCCATCATCTTCTTCATCAGTTTCAAAAACCATGACACTATTATAGTTTTTCGACCTAGCGCTTGGGATTTTCACCAAATGATCATCTTCATCCGAAGTAATTGACAAGATTGAAGTTGTTTTATGGTCATCTTTAGCAGAATTGATTTTTTTCAAATTTTGTAATGATTCGGTATAATTGATTGATTGCCAGGAAAAATCAAGGTTTTTAGACTGTAATTGATCAACGGGAGTAGGAAATCTTTCCTTATTAACAATTTGCTGTGGGTGATTTGACATTCTTGGACTCAAGGAGTTCAATTCAAGTTCTGGGTTGGCTAGCGCTTCATAAATAGATGAATGTGAATTAAGTAGTTTTTTCAATGAATTATTTGGATAAGGAGATACCGACATCTCTTCACTTTGCACCACCACCTTATTCAGTCGTTGATTGACGTGGTTTGAATTTGACATAATCAGCTAACAACCTACCGCAACAAAAACTACCGATAACAGATTACCAACAATTACCAATACAATTACCAATAACTATATCCAATAACTATATCCAATAACCGTGTCCAATAGCTATATCCAATAAGTATTACCGAGTATCACCAATAACTAGTAACAAGTATCACCAATAATACAACTGCTCAAGCTAAAGAAGCTTATATCGCTAAACGCTATCTTATCAGAGGAGGGGTGAGCACTACGTAATCCCAATTAGGGTTAAGGGGGGAACCCATCACCAGGCCCGTACACCCATACATTATCACGCGTTTGGCCTATACTCTCTACTCTTCTACTACTTTACTAGTCTTCTTGCTGGTGTATTCAGGTAGATACGGTTGGATAGGTGGAGGTAGTAACCGTTCGGTGCATGGTTTGTGTTAATGTAGAAGTAAGTCAAGGGCCATACGCGTACTCAAATACAGTTGTGCAAGAGGGCCGATGGCTGCAAACGGAAATATTTATTATCAGCTGCCTCCAGGTCATCACCAACCGGGATCTAGAAAGAGGCAGCAGACGAATTCAAAGATCGCATTGCATGAATGACTTTGGGGTTCAATACCCCGTGTTTGTTGGTTAGTGATCTGAATAGCTGATTATCCTCTTTATGAAGGGGGATTACAAACTCTTGATTATTGAATGCAATCCGAGCACAGTGGAGTCCGATCTGGTTGGTTTCATAAAGTTCGCTATTGACCTTCAAATCCTTGTTAATTGAGATGGCTTTGAATTTAACAAAGTTTTCGTCATTTAGTAAGGGGACTTTGAATGCTTGGATAATATGGTCTCTTATTTGATTTTTACGACCAGTTTTCAACTGGATTGCAATTGGCACTATCAACTTATCTTTGAATAGAGGGAACCGATCGTCCTTTCTCACTAACTCGGTGATAATTTTAAACTTGGTGAAAGCATTTTTTTGCTCAAAGACTCGACTTTGGTCACTATGTTGTAATGCCCGTTTTTTAGCTGATTTGTTTCGATCATCTCTTGCCAATACTTCGACGTCATGGCTGATTTCACCTTGGTCCAACTGTTCGTTCGCAAACACCAATCCTTTATATTGGGAGTCCCCCAATTTATACTGTAGTTTTTGTCTAATATAATTTTGAATACTTTGGTATTCTTGAGGTATGGCAATTAATCCTATATACTGCCGTGATATCTCGTTTCCTTCACTTAATACTTTACTGTACCATTTAGCAAACCCGGCCGTTCTGGCAACCACCAACCCGCCACTAACAAACCGATCTAATCTTTGAACTAAGCGAAATTCGTTTGACTGAAAGAGTCTATTCAACTGCGGGATTACACTATCTGGTTTATCGTAGCCATAGCTTTTAATCCCACTGGGTTTATTGATTACAAGAAACTCGGGATCGATATGCTGGACAATTATGGGTTTTATCCTGCTTAGCCTACTTTTCATCAGGGTCTGGTGGTGGGTGATTGGTGTTTTATTACTTATTGATGAGTTGAGAAAAAAATGATTCATGAAAAAAAAAACTACTCTTCATAGCCAATAATGTCGGAACCAACTAGAAACGAAGCTAAGCCGAAAAGGGCTCCCAGAAGGCCCAAATCGAGATCGCTGACTCCCGAGCTGTCGAACAAGGCTAATAAGTCGCCAAAGAAGCCACCGACCGGATCTAAGTCCAAGACTCGGTCTAAAGCACCCAAGGTCAAGGAGGTTAAAAATGATTATAGGTATTTAGAGATTATTAAATTGTTGAAATATCACCATCCGATCACTATAAATGGGGTTCCAACATCCAAGATCACCAGTCCTTTGAAAGAATATATCCACCAAATGATGACTAATGATGCAACGGTTGATATTTATTTATCATTTCGACTTCAACCCAGTGATCCTGATTTCCCGTACGATGTGGAGACGTTAAATTTCAGTCTTCGAATCCCAGGAAATTATCCTTATCGGAAAGATGCATTACCTACGATTGTTGTTTTGAACGAAGAAATACCTCGAGGATTTGCGGTTAATGTCGAGGTTGGATTCAAAAAAATCGCCGGTATTGCTATTGCCGGAGAAAAGTATGTGATCAGTAGGGAAGAGGAAGACGAGGAGATTGCCATTGATTTGGTGGAAGGTAAAGGGTTACTATCGCAAATCAAGACTCTTGATAAGTATTTAGAGGAATTTTTAAAAGAAGAGAAAAAGCAAACATTCAAGTTTATAACTTTCAAAGAGGATAAAAAGAAGAACGAAATGCTCGCTAAACAAGAGCAAGAGCAGCAGAAGAGACAACAAGAGAAACTAAGACAGAAGAAGATTCATGAAGAACAACAACAGAATAAAGAGGTTGATGCCGGGGTCATCAGAAGACGTAACGAGCTCATTGAAGAAATGATGAACAAGCTAGGCTCACACCTCAAACTATTCAGTAAGAACTCTAACGAAAATAAGTACCAAGTTAGTATACCGATCTACGAGGGAGGAATCCCCGAATTATGGAGATTCAATCGAGAATTAAAAATCATCATGCACATCCCCATCGACTACCCGGGCACCCCAGTGACGCTTTCGCCGTTGAACAACTTCAACACCAATCTAATGCTCAAGTATAAGAAATCCCTTGAAAATCAGGAATCCACCAAGTTAATCTCGTTAGTGGAGGAAGCCAAATTTTTCGAAAAAAAAATGATCTCCAACTTCAACAAGAGCAACTTTGCCCAACCGGCTCACCAGAACTTGGTCTACGTGGTGAACTACTTGGCCAACAACCTAGTCAAACTAGGACTGGTGGACGAGTATAGCTTGTACTTGCAAAACATGAAAAAGTGCATTGTATAATTGTATTTAGTGCGTACTTACCAATACACCGATATTCATTGTACGGGTCTAATTTGTAAAAATCAACAAACGTTCACTATTACTATTCATTCATTAGGACGGTGTTAAGATGGACCAACAGATACAATTCCAGTACGCCAATGAATGTGATCTTGAAATACACTGCTCGCCGTTTGGGTTGAGTGGGCTCTACATCAAAATCAAGGGAACCAACATAATTGGGATTGGCTCGACAATGGGACTTATCACTGGGTCGCTGAAAGGATTAATCCACTACAACGATAGCCAAGATTTAATCGACCAAAAATATAAATTATACGTTGTTGTTGATGAAGAAGGAACATTGAGAATCGACTTCACCAAGATCTTCACTTTACCTTCCAGTGACCGGAAAAATTTAAACGATGAAAATTCTAGTGAAACAGCGAAACACGACATAGATAAATACGCTCAGCATTCGATCGACGAAGACGTTCCAACCTTGATATTTACTGGTAAATGTCCTGAGGGAAGACCCGATAAAGTAGAGCCATTTATTGGTATCTTCTCTTTTGAAAGAGAAGAGTAAACCGAGGCTGACCTCCGTACCCAATACACAATGTCGTTTATCTTCTGTAATCCTGTAATTACTTAAACTCTAGACAAGGTTGCAAACACACCTCCATATCCGAGGCTTGTGATATCAGGTATCCACGGATTATAAGATTAGTGGTAAGTGTAGACAAGATCAGTCACTAGACAAGACCAGTCACTAGACAAGACCAGTCACTAGACAAGACCAGTTACTAGACAAGACCAGTTACAGTAAGACCAGTTACTAGACAAGACCAGTTACAGTAAGACTAAGAATAAAGAACAATTTCATAGAGACAAAGATCAAGCCAATGCTTGTGGCAAAGTTTGCAACCTACTCTACTTCCTCTGCTTACTATAGTATTAGCTGGTGGAAGGTGAAATGTCGTGATGTCGTGGCCGGAGTGTACCTCGGCCCAGCTCGGTTGAAAAAATCAAATAGTCAAGTACGCTAGCTTTGTGCGGAGTGATTAGACATGAACATGATTTATAAACTTTATATTTAAAGCAAGGCATTCCAGCCGAATTATTGATTGGTTTGGTTAAGTATAGTATTTTAATAAAAATGGACAGATTAAATCAATTAGCAGGTCAGTTATCTCCTTCTTCTAAACAATCTCTTTTACAGAAAAACCCCGATGATGTAGTCATTGTTGCTGCTTATAGAACAGCATTAACCAAAGGGGGCCGTGGTAAATTGAAGGATGTTGGTTCTGATTATGTTTTGACCAAATTTTTGGAGCAATTTTTATCCAAGACCAACGTTGATGCTTCATTGATTGAAGATGTTGCTGTTGGTAATGTTTTAAACCGTGCTGCTGGTGCCTCTGAACATCGTGGTGCATGTTTGGCTGCCGGTATTCCAAATTCTGCTGCTTTTATTGCTCTTAATAGACAATGTTCTTCTGGGTTAATGGCTATCAGTGAAATTGCCAATAAAATCAAATGTGGGGAAATTGATTGTGGTTTGGCTGCTGGGGTTGAATCAATGAGTGCTAACTATGGTCCTGATGCTATTCCAAAAGTTGATAATCATTTAAAAGAAAATGCTGAAATGGCCAAATGTTTAATTCCAATGGGGATTACTAATGAAAATGTTGCCGCCAAGTACTCTATTCCTAGAAATGTTCAAGATGAATTTGCTGCTGATTCTTATGCTAAGGCTGCCAAAGCCATTGAATCCGGGGCTTTCAAAGATGAAATTTTGGCCATTGAATCCTTTTTGGCCGAAGAAGATGACGATGATAATGTTACCTATGAAAAGATTATTGTTGACACTGATGAAGGTCCAAGAAAGGGGGTTACTGCTCAATCGTTGGCCAAATTAAAACCTGCGTTCAAATCGGATGGGGTTACTCATGCTGGTAATGCATCCCAAGTTTCCGATGGTGCTGCTGCCGTTTTACTTATGAAGAGATCATTGGCTGAAGAAAAAGGATATCCAATTGAAGGTAAATTTGTTCTTTGTTCTGCCGTTGGGGTTCCCCCAGAAATCATGGGGGTTGGTCCAGCAGTGGCCATTCCAACTGTTTTGAAGAAGGCTGGATTAAAAGTTGATGATGTTGATGTTTTTGAAATTAATGAAGCTTTTGCCGCACAATGTTTATACTCTGCTGAAGCTTGTAATGTACCAAAGGATAAATTGAATATAAATGGTGGTGCCATTGCTTTGGGACATCCATTGGGATGTACTGGGGCAAGACAATATGCTACTATTTTGAGATTATTAAAGAAGGGAGAAATCGGATTAACCTCCATGTGTATTGGTACTGGTATGGGGGCTGCTTCTATTTTAGTTAAAGAATAAGTAAATATAATATCATAATATACAAATATTTAAGGTTATTTAAAAAAAAAGATTATTTAAAGTAGACGTTTGAATTTTTGCGTACCATTTGTTTATCGTTTAAATCAATTTTATTTTGATCTAAATTTAAATTTGAATTTGATAGTTTATGTTGATGAGCACCATGAGGAAAATAAACCACGTTAATTGGAGGTAAATAATAAACATTCAGGATTGGGAAATATTTATATTTATTATTTGATTGATTAATTAATTTATTATTATTAGAATTTTTTGATTGTAAAGCAGAATACATTAATGGAGGTAAAGATTTATCATTACCAATTGGAAGATCTTCCGAAGAAGCATCGTCGAAATCGTTATTTGATTCAATATTTGAATCAATTTCAGTTGCATCAGAATCTTGGAAACTTGATTTCAGATTTAAATTTCTTCCCTTTATTAAAATATCTTTTCTTTCATAGTAGAAACTGGGGTTTCTTCCTCTTACTATAATTGGTTTACTCACCAATTCCATCAAGGTGAATTCATTCTTATCGTCAATGTTCAATTCTTGGTTCTTGTCAACGTAATCATCATAGTACATATCTGCCACCACGGCACTTAGTTTAATTTTTAAATTATAATAATTTTGGAAAGTGAAATTCCCATTATGAGGAGTGGCATTCTTAAATTGTAATTTTTTAATAGTATAGTAATTATTAAAAGTATTATTTTCAAGATTTATCTTATTAATTGGGATAATATAAGATGATGATTTTATTGGATCGGGGATTACGTAATCGTTCGAATGATTTTTAACTGAAGATACTTTATCTTCATCATCGGTGATGATGATGGGGACCAATCTTGGATTATTGGAGACGGTTTTGGCACTGATATCGATCTTAAACCATTTAATGACTCGAGTGATTATATATCCGTATTCGGTTGTTTGTAATTTTAATATTTTATTGGAATCGTTTTGGAAATTACTCAAGTTTAAGTTTAATGATAATTGAATAAAGTTCCGGCGGTAGCAGCTAATGACTTTAGGATCGATTTTGGAATTGGACCCCGATTCATTAGGATTAAGTTGAATATAGTTATTATTATCGCTATCGTTAGTGAAGAATTTCCCATTCATGAATCCGGTCATATTTAGTTTAATTTCGTTATTTGAATCATCTAGTATTTTGAACTCTTCATTTTCTGGAATAGGAGTAAAGTCAAGTAAGTTTGTTAGTTTGGACATTTTATAGTCAATCATTATATTAGGGGTAGGCGATGGTTTAGCTTTTTTTTTAGCTGGAACTGGTTCCAGCTCAATCAGTTCAACTGGCTGTATTGGTTGTTGTACTGGTTGGATTTGCGGCTGCTGCTGCTGTTGCACTGGCTGTATTTGCTGTTGTTGCAGCTGCTGATCGTACAAACGGAAGGGTAAATGGAACTGATTAAATTTTTGTAGGTCTTCATTATAGTTCATATCATAATCTACCAAGGGGTAATTTTTATTATTTAAGACCGGAGCAGAAGCTTCAATTGGTATATAATTTGAATAATGATTAATATGAGAGTCCATCATATTTAGATTAAAATTTTGATTCATTAACGAATCATCAAAATTGATATCTTCTTGTTTTATATTATTTGAAGGTAATGGATGAAGGATATCTGGTAGAAAAAGAGATGCTAGATCATCTTTTTTAGTACTATTATCCGTACTATTATTACCACCACTATTATAATTATTCATTTTCACTTAATTCGATTTTTTATTTCATATTTTACTAATTACTCTCTTATATATATTCATATACTTCTCTATTGATATTCCGCTTCAATGTAACCTGGTATTGTGGTAAATGCACACTACCCTTCGTAAATGTTAGCTGGGCACGGCATACTTGACATATTTCAACTATACATATAACCATATTATATATAATAGAATAGTATGGTAAGGTATGGTATAGTATGGTATGGTATAGTGGTATAGCATAGTACAGTATATACCTTCTCTCGCACAATATAGTGTATTGAATGTATAAAGGTTAATAATACTTCAAGTAATAAGCTTCGGTGAAATACCCTGAGAATGCATCACCCCATTATTTAGTGTTGATGTCGCTTAGCAAGACGGAAAAGAATGCCGTTTTATTTCCAGCCACTAAGTCGGCCTTTACCTGTTACAGTAAACCGTCGTTATTCCGTAATAGCCCAATCTACCTAGTCCCTGTCAACTTCAGGAGGCGCAATAGAACATTGGAAATGGGATGTTAATTCAGTACTCCCAGCACAAACACTTCCAGCAGGAAGTAGTAGAGTAGTAGAGTACATGAAGTAAGTAGAGTAGTAGAGTAAGTAGAGTAGTAGAGTAAGTAGAGTAGAGTAAGAGTGCAATGCGCACCCATACACCCAAGAATGGTTGATGTATAGAATAGTGCTTATGCTTTATTTTATTGTATGGGTTAATATTTTGTATACTTATTGTATGGTTATTGTATGGTTATATACTTATGTATGCTTATTGTATGCATTTATTTTATACTAGTATATGTTATACTTATTTTATACTTATTTTATACTTATTTTATACTTATTTTATATTTATTTTATACTTATTTTATACTTATTTTATACTAGTATATTTATTGCTTTAATTCTTCATGTAGTAATTGACCGGTCGGAGCGGACTAGTTGTAGATCTCTGTTTTCTAATGTTCCATTGTTGATCTTTGCATCTAAACTTCTAATCAGATAAGTATTAAACGGCTTCTTCTATTTTTAGTCGGTCGTATCATATCTTCTTCTTACACTAACATAAACTGATCTATGATGTATGTATAGATATTTGTATTTGTATAGTTGTATTTGTATAGTTGTATTTGTATAGTTGTATTTGTATTTGTATTTGTATTTGTATTTGTATAGTTGTATTTGTATTTGTATTTGTATAGTTGTATTTGTATTTGTA